>NW_026970121.1:0-300000 GCF_028390025.1 Pseudophryne corroboree | reverse complement strand
CATGATGAGGGAGTGCTTCAGGATCTCTTGCACTTACATGTGCAGCAGAGTACTGCAATGGAAGCATGCTGGGCCCATAACCCAGAGGTAGGCAGATTGAAACTATCCTCTGCTATATGCATTTTTTTTTGTTAATTAAAGTAATCCAAAACTGGGATTGATATTTTGGCTCTTTTATTTTTACTTAAAGTACAATAACTTTTACCATTTTAATTTGTTTTAATAGTATATTGACAGTATTGTTTTCTTTCAAAAATCCACTTCATTTTCTTTACCCTATTATTAAAATGGTAATTGACAAAAACAAACTACATTGTCACCAGAAGAGCAATACAAAATGTACAAGTGATATATTAAAATCATCTTTCCAGCTTGAATTTCAATGATGCATTGGGGCAACGATTTTGTGAGAAACATCTTCACCCTTAAATAAAGATTTTCTTAATTCCTTACCTGTGTGCTAATTAGATATCACCTTGTTTTCATATTAAACAGACTTTTACATGAGAAAGCAGCAAGGATGCAGTGGCGTTAATGTTTCCTGGTGTCAACCTGTATTATTTCAGTAGACATTGAAATGAGGATGCATCTTGCTGCCTTTCCAATGAAGCAAGTTTAATTTAGTAATAGGTGAAAAACCATCCTTACAAAGGTGTTAATCAGAGACTTGGCTTTGTGGACACTTTTCAGAGAACAAATTTGTTAGCATAAAAATAAAGCCAGAAAATAAAGAGCTGTTTAATCACTCAATTGGATTTTTCTGCCAGCATATTTTTTTTCTCTGCAACCCACTGCTAAATTGTGCTTCCTAGCTGTTTTTATAAAATCACTGAATCAAATCTAACTCTGATTACATCAGAGAAGGCCAAGTACCCTACACCTTAACAGGGGGTTTGAAATTTTGACTTGTCTACTTAAAGATCACCAAAATCTGATAACAAGGTCAATTAGGTCCCTAGGTGGGATTAAACCACCAACCTTTTGGTTAAAAGCCGTACATACTAACTGATTGCGCCACAGAGACACTTTGCAAATTTCCATACTGACAAAGGCTAATAAGCATTCATCTAAAACGTTTCCTAGCAAAACTTTAAAAAGTCAATAATCTGGAGAGTTTTTGTAAGATGTTTCTTCCATCAACCAACGAAGAAACACATTGGTACTTTCCCATGATGAGTGAGTGCTTCAGGATCTCTTGAACTTACATGTGCAGCAGAGTACTGCAATGGAAGCATGCTGGGCCCATAACCCAGAGGTAGGCAGATTGAAACTATCCTCTGCTATATGCATTTTTTTTTTGTTAATTAAAGTAATCCAAAACTGGGATTGATATTTTGTCTCTTTTATTTTTACTTAAAGTACAATAACTTTTACCATTTTAATTTGTTTTAATAGTATATTGACAGTATTGTTTTCTTTCAAAAATCCACTTAATTTTCTTTACCCTATTATTAAAATGGTAATTGACAAAAACAAACTACATTGTCACCAGAAGAGCAATACAAAATGTACAAGTGATATATTAAAATCATCTTTCCAGCTTGAATTTCAATGATGCATTGGGTCAACAATTTTGTGAGAAACATCTTCACCCTTAAATAAAGATTTTCTTAATTCCTTACCTGTGTGCTAATTAGATATCACCTTGTTTTCACATTAAACAGACTTCCACATGAGAAAGCAGCAAGGATGCAGTGGCGTTAATGTTTCCTGGTGTCAACTTGTATTATTTCAGTAGACATTGAAATGAGGATGCATCTTGCTGCCTTTCCAATGAAGCAAGTTTAATTTAGTAATAGGTGAAAAACCATCCTTACAAAGGTGTTAATCAGAGACTTGGCTTTGTGGACACTTTTCAGAGAACAAATTTGTTAGCATAAAAATAAAGCCAGAAAATGAAGAGCTGTTTAATCACTCGATTGGATTTTTCTGCCAGCATATTTTTTTTCTCTGCAACCCACTGCTAAATTGTGCTTCCTAGCTGTTTTTTATAAAATCACTGAATCAAATCTAACTCTGATTACATCAGAGAAGGCCATGTACCCTACACCATAAGAGGAGGTTTGAAATTTTGACTTGTCTACTTAAATATCACCAAAATCTGATCACAAGGTTAATTACGTCCCTGGGTGGGATTGAACCACCAACCTTTTGGTTAATAGCCGAACACACTAACCGATTGCGCCACAGAGACACTTTGCAAACAGTA
This sequence comes from Pseudophryne corroboree, assembly GCF_028390025.1. Lineage (NCBI taxonomy): Eukaryota > Metazoa > Chordata > Amphibia > Anura > Myobatrachidae > Pseudophryne > Pseudophryne corroboree. The sequence continues at coordinate 297,791 of NW_026970121.1, read as the reverse complement.
CATACTGACAAAGGCTAATAAGCATACATCTAGAACGTTTCCTAGAAAAACATTAAAAAATCAATAATCTGGAGAGTTTTTGTAAGATGTTTCTTCCATCAACCAATGAATAAACACATTGGTACTTTCCCATGATGAGTGAGTGCTTCAGGATCTCTTGCACTTACATGTGCAGCAGAGTACTGCAATGGAAGCATGCTGGACCCATAACCCAGAGGTAGGCAGATTGAAACTATCCTTTGTTATATGCATTTTTTTTTGTTAATTTAAGTAATCAAAACTGGGATTGATATTTTTGCTCTTTTATTTTTACTTAAAGTACAATAACTTTTACCATTTTAATTTGTTTTAATAGTATATTGACAGTATAGTTTTCTTTCAAAAATCCGCTTAATTTTCTTTACCCTATTATTAAAATGGTAATTGACAAAAAAAACTACATTGTCACCAGAAGAGCAATACAAAATGTACAAGTGATATATTAAAATCATCTTTCCAGCTTGAATTTCAAAGATGCATTGGGGCAACAATTTTGTGAGAAACATCTTCACCCTTAAATAAAGATTTTCGGAATTTCTTACCTGTGTGCTAATTAGATATCACCTTGTTTTCACATTAAACAGACTTCCACATGAGAAAGCAGCAAGGATGCAGTGGCGTTAATGTTTCCTGGTGTCAACTTGTATTATTTCAGTAGACATTGAAATGAGGATGCATCTTGCTGCCTTTCCAATGAAGCAAGTTTAATTTAGTAATAGGTGAAAAACCATCCCTACAAAGGTGTTAATCAGAGACTTGGCTTTGTGGACACTTTTCAGAGAACAAATTTGTTAGCATAAAAATAAAGCCAGAAAATGAAGAGCTGTTTAATCACGCAATTTGATTTTTTTGCCAGCATATTTCTTTTTCTCTGCAACCCACTGCTAAATTGTGCTTCCTAGATGTTTTTATAAAATCACTGAATCAAATCTAACTCTGATTACATCAGAGAAGGCCAGGTACCCTACACCATAACAGGGGGTATGAAATTTGACTTGTCTACTTAAATATCACCAAAATCTGATAACAAGGTCAATTGGTGGGATTGAACCACCAACCTTTTGGTTAATAGCCGTACATACTAACTGATTGCGCCACAGAGACACTTTGCAAAAGTTCATACTGACAAAGGCTAATAAGCATTCATCTAAAACGTTTCCTAGAAAAACTTTAAAATGTCAATTATCTGGAGAGTTTTTGTAAGATGTTTCTTCCATCAACCAACGAAGAAACACATTGGTACTTTCCCATGATGAGTGAGTGCTTCAGGATCTCTTGCACTTACATGTGCAGCAGAGTACTGCAATGGAAGCATGCTGGGCCCATAACCCAGAGGTAGGCAGATTGAAACTATCCTCTGCTATATGCATTTTTTTTTGTTAATTAAAGTAATCCAAAACTCGGATTGATATTTTGTCTCTTTTATTTTTACTTAAAGTACAATAACTTTTACCATTTTAATTTGTTTTAATAGTATATTGACAGTATTGTTTTCTTTCAAAAATCCACTTCATTTTCTTTACCCTATTATTAAAATGGTAATTGACAAAAACAAACTACATTGTCACCAGAAGAGCAATACAAAATGTACAAGTGATATATTAAAATCATCTTTCCAGCTTGAATTTCAATGATGCATTGGGTCAACAATTTTGTGAGAAACATCTTCACCCTTAAATAAAGATTTTCTTAATTCCTTACCTGTGTGCTAATTAGATATCACCTTGTTTTCACATTAAACAGACTTCCACATGAGAAAGCAGCAAGGATGCAGTGGCGTTAATGTTTCCTGGTGTCAACTTGTATTATTTCAGTAGACATTGAAATGAGGATGCATCTTGCTGCCTTTCCAATGAAGCAAGTTTAATTTAGTAATAGGTGAAAAACCATCCTTACAAAGGTGTTAATCAGAGACTTGGCTTTGTGGACACTTTTCAGAGAACAAATTTGTTAGCATAAAAATAAAGCCAGAAAATGAAGAGCTGTTTAATCACTCGATTGGATTTTTCTGCCAGCAAATTTTTTTTCTCTGCAACCCACTGCTAAATTGTGCTTCCTAGCTGTTTTTTATAAAATCACTGAATCAAATCTAACTCTGATTACATCAGAGAAGGCCATGTACCCTACACCATAAGAGGAGGTTTGAAATTTTGACTTGTCTACTTAAATATCACCAAAATCTGATCACAAGGTTAATTACATCCCTGGGTGGGATTGAACCACCAACCTTTTGGTTAACAGCCAAACACACTAACCGATTGCGCCACAGAGACACTTTGCAAAAAGTACATACTGACAAAGGCTAATAAGCATACATCTAGAACGTTTCCTAGAAAAACATTAAAAAATCAATAATCTGGAGAGTTTTTGTAAGATGTTTCTTCCATCAACCAACGAATAAACACATTGGTACTTTCCCATGATGAGTGAGTGCTTCAGGATCTCTTGCACTTACATGGGCAGCAGAGTACTGCAATGGAAGCATGCTGGACCCATAACTTAGAGGTAGGCAGATTGAAACTATCCTTTGCTATATGCATTTTTTTTGTTAATTTAAGTAATCAAAACTGGGATTGATATTTTTGCTCTTTTATTTTTACTTAAAGTACAATAACTTTTACCATTTTAATTTGTTTTAATAGTATATTGACAGTATAGTTTTCTTTCAAAAATCCACTTAATTTTCTTTACCCTGTTATTAAAATGGTAATTGACAAAAAAACTACATTGTCACCAGAAGAGCAATACAAAATGTACAAGTGATATATTAAAATCATCTTTCCAGCTTGAATTTCAATGACGCATTGGGGCAACAATTTTGTGAGAAACATCTTCACCCTTAAATAAAGATTTTCGTAATTCCTTACCTGTGTGCTAATTAGATATCACCTTGTTTTCACATTAAACAGACTTCCATGTGAGAAAGCAGCAAAGATGCAGTGGCGTTAATGTTTCCTGGTGTCAACCTGTATTATTTCAGTAGACATTGAAATGAGGATGCATCTTGCTGCCTTTCCAATGAAGCAAGTTTAATTTAGTAATAGGTGAAAAACCATCCTTACAAAGGTGTTAATCAGAGACTTGGCTTTGTGGACACTTTTCAGAGAACAAATTTGTTAGCATAAAAATAAATTCCAGAAAATGAAGAGCTGTTTAATCACTCAATTGGATTTTTCTGCCAGCATATTTTTTTTCTCTGCAACCCACTGCTAAATTGTGCTTCCTAGCTGTTTTTTATAAAATCACTGAATCAAATCTAACTCTGATTACATCAGAGAAGGCCAGGTACCCTACACAATAAGAGGGGGTTTGAAATTTTGACTTGTCTACTTAAATATCACCAAAATCTGATCACAAGGTCAATTACGTCCCTGGGTGGGATTGAACCACCAACCTTTTGGTTAATAGCCGAACACACTAACCGATTGCGCCACCGAGACACTTTGCAAACAGTACATACTGACAAAGGCTAATAAGCATACATCTAGAACGTTTCCTAGAAAAATATTAAAAAATCAATAATCTGGAGAGTTTTTGTAAGATGTTTCTTCCATCAACCAATGAATAAACACATTGGTACTTTCCCATGATGAGGGAGTGCTTCAGGATCTCTTGCACTTACATGTGCAGCAGAGTACTGCAATGGAAGCATGCTGGACCCATAACCCAGAGGTAGGCAGATTGAAACTATCCTTTGCTATATGCATTTTTTTTGGTTAATTTAAGTAATCAAAACTGGGATTGATATTTTTGCTCTTTTATTTTTACTTAAAGTACAATAACTTTTACCATTTTAATTTGTTTTAATAGTATATTGACAGTATAGTTTTCTTTCAAAAATCCACTTAATTTTCTTTACCCTATTATTAAAATGGTAATTGACAAAAAAAACTACATTGTCACCAGAAGAGCAATACAAAATGTACAAGTGATATATTAAAATCATCTTTCCAGCTTGAATTTCAATGATGCATTGGGGCAACAATTTTGTGAGAAACATCTTCACCCTTAAATAAAGATTTTCGTAATTTCTTACCTGTGTGCTAATTAGATATCACCTTGTTTTCACATTAAACAGACTTCCACATGAGAAAGCAGCAAGGATGCAGTGGCGTTAATGTTTCCTGGTGTCAACCTGTATTATTTCAGTAGACATTGAAATGAGGATGCATCTTGCTGCCTTTCCAATGAAGCAAGTTTAATTTAGTAATAGGTGAAAAACCATCCCTACAAAGGTGTTAATCAGAGACTTGGCTTTGTGGACACTTTTCAGAGAACAAATTTGTTAGCATAAAAATAAAGCCAGAAAATGAAGAGCTGTTTAATCACGCAATTTGATTTTTTTGCCAGCATATTTCTTTTTCTCTGCAACCCACTGCTAAATTGTGCTTCCTAGATGTTTTTATAAAATCACTGAATCAAATCTAACTCTGATTACATCAGAGAAGGCCAGGTACCCTACACCATAACAGGGGGTATGAAATTTGACTTGTCTACTTAAAGATCACCAAAATCTGATAACAAGGTCAATTAGGTCCCTGGGTGGGATTGAACCAACAACCTTTTGGTTAATAGCCGTACATACTAACTGATTGCGCCACAGAGACACTTTGCAAAAGTTCATACTGACAAAGGCTAATAAGCATTCATCTAAAACGTTTCCTAGAAAAACTTTAAAAAGTCAATAATCTGGAGAGTTTTTGTAAGATGTTTCTTCCATCAACCAACGAAGAAACACATTGGTACTTTCCCATGATGAGTGAGTGCTTCAGGATCTCTTGCACTTACATGTGCAGCAGAGTACTGCAATGGAAGCATGCTGGGCCCATAACCCAGAGGTAGGCAGATTGAAACTATCCTCTGCTATATGCATTTTTTTGTTTGTTAATTAAAGTAATCCAAAACTGGGATTGATATTTTGTCTCTTTTATTTTTACTTAAAGTACAATAACTTTTACCATTTTAATTTGTTTTAATAGTATATTGACAGTATTGTTTTCTTTCAAAAATCCACTTCATTTTCTTTACCCTATTATTAAAATGGTAATTGACAAAAACAAACTACATTGTCACCAGAAGAGCAATACAAAATGTACAAGTGATATATTAAAATCATCTTTCCAGCTATAATTTCAATGATGCATTGGGGCAACGATTTTGTGAGAAACATCTTCACCCTTAAATAAAGATTTTCTTAATTCCTTACCTGTGTGCTAATTAGATATCACCTTGTTTTCACATTAAACAGACTTCCACATGAGAAAGCAGCAAGGATGCAGTGGCGTTAATGTTTCCTGGTGTCAACCTGTATTATTTCAGTAGACATTGAAATGAGGATGCATCTTGCTGCCTTTCCAATGAAGCAAGTTTAATTTAGTAATAGGTGAAAAACCATCCTTACAAAGGTGTTAATCAGAGACTTGGCTTTGTGGACACTTTTCAGAGAACAAATTTGTTAGCATAAAAATAAAGCCAGAAAATAAAAAACTGTTTAATCACTCAATTGGATTTTTCTGCCAGCATATTTTTTTTCTCTGCAACCCACTGCTAAATTGTGCTTCCAAGCTGTTTTTATAAAATCACTGAATCAAATCTAACTCTGATTACATCAGAGAAGGCCAAGTACCCTACACCATAACAGGGGGTTTGAAATTTTGACTTGTCTACTTAAAGATCACCAAAATCTGATAACAAGGTCAATTAGGTCCCTGGGTGGGATTGAACCACCAACCTTTTGGTTAATAGCCGTACATACTAACTGATTGCGCCACAGAGACACTTTGCAAAAGTCCATACTGACAAAGGCTAATAAGCATTCATCTAAAACGTTTCCTAGCAAAACTTTAAAAAGTCAATAATCTGGAGAGTTTTTGTAAGATGTTTCTTCCATCAACCAACGAAGAAACACATTGGTACTTTCCCATGATGAGTGAGTGCTTCAGGATCTCTTGCACTTACATGTGCAGCAGAGTACTGCAATGGAAGCATGCTGGACCCATAACCCAGAGGTAGGCAGATTGAAACTATCCTCTGCTGTATGCTTTTTTTTTTTGTTAATTAAAGTAATCCAAAACTGGGATTGATATTTTGTCTCTTTTATTTTTACTTAAAGTACAATAACTTTTACCATTTTAATTTGTTTTAATAGTATATTGACAGTATTGTTTTCTTTCAAAAATCCACTTCATTTTCTTTACCCTATTATTAAAATGGTAATTGACAAAAAAAACTACATTGTCACCAGAAGAGCAATACAAAATGTACAAGTGATATATTAAAATCATCTTTCCAGCTTGAATTTCAATGATGCATTGGGGCAACAATTTTGTGAGAAACATCTTCACCCTTAAATAAAGATTTTCGTAATTTCTTACCTGTGTGCTAATTAGATATCACCTTGTTTTCACATTAAACAGACTTCCACATGAGAAAGCAGCAAGGATGCAGTGGCGTTAATGTTTCCTGGTGTCAACCTGTATTATTTCAGTAGACATTGAAATGAGGATGCATCTTGCTGCCTTTCCAATGAAGCAAGTTTAATTTAGTAATAGGTGAAAAACCATCCTTACAAAGGTGTTAATCAGAGACTTGGCTTTGTGGACACTTTTCAGAGAACAAATTTGTTAGCATAAAAATAAAGCCAGAAAATGAAGAGCTGTTTAATCACGCAATTTGATTTTTTTGCCAGCATATTTCTTTTTCTCTGCAACCCACTGCTAAATTGTGCTTCCTAGATGTTTTTATAAAATCACTGAATCAAATCTAACTCTGATTACATCAGAGAAGGCCAGGTACCCTACACCATAACAGGGGGTATGAAATTTGACTTGTCTACTTAAAGATCACCAAAATCTGATAACAAGGTCAATTAGGTCCCTGGGTGGGATTGAACCACCAACCTTTTGGTTAATAGCCGTACATACTAACTGATTGCGCCACAGAGACACTTTGCAAAAGTTCATACTGACAAAGGCTAATAAGCATTCATCTAAAACGTTTCCTAGAAAAACTTTAAAAAGTCAATAATCAGGAGAGTTTTTGTAAGATGTTTCTTCCATCAACCAACGAAGAAACACATTGGTACTTTCCCATGATGAGTGAGTGCTTCAGGATCTCTTGCACTTACATGTGCAGCAGAGTACTGCAATGGAAGCATGCTGGGCCCATAACCCAGAGGTAGGCAGATTGAAACTATCCTCTGCTATATGCATTTTTTTGTTTGTTAATTAAAGTAATCCAAAACTGGGATTGATATTTTGTCTCTTTTATTTTTACTTAAAGTACAATAACTTTTACCATTTTAATTTGTTTTAATAGTATATTGACAGTATTGTTTTCTTTCAAAAATCCACTTAATTTTCTTTACCCTATTATTAAAATGGTAATTGACAAAAACAAACTACATTGTCACCAGAAGAGCAATACAAAATGTACAAGTGATATATTAAAATCATCTTTCCAGCTATAATTTCAATGATGCATTGGGGCAACGATTTTGTGAGAAACATCTTCACCCTTAAATAAAGATTTTCTTAATTCCTTACCTGTGTGCTAATTAGATATCACCTTGTTTTCACATTAAACAGACTTCCACATGAGAAAGCAGCAAGGATGCAGTGGCGTTAATGTTTCCTGGTGTCAACCTGTATTATTTCAGTAGACATTGAAATGAGGATGCATCTTGCTGCCTTTCCAATGAAGCAAGTTTAATTTAGTAATAGGTGAAAAACCATCCTTACAAAGGTGTTAATCAGAGACTTGGCTTTGTGGACACTTTTCAGAGAACAAATTTGTTAGCATAAAAATAAAGCCAGAAAATAAAAAACTGTTTAATCACTCAATTGGATTTTTCTGCCAGCATATTTTTTTTCTCTGCAACCCACTGCTAAATTGTGCTTCCTAGCTGTTTTTATAAAATCACTGAATCAAATCTAACTCTGATTACATCAGAGAAGGCCAAGTACCCTACACCATAACAGGGGGTTTGAAATTTTGACTAGTCTACTTAAAGATCACCAAAATCTGATAACAAGGTCAATTAGGTCCCTGGGTGGGATTGAACCACCAACCTTTTGGTTAATAGCCGTACATACTAACTGATTGCGCCACAGAGACACTTTGCAAAAGTCCATACTGACAAAGGCTAATAAGCATTCATCTAAAACGTTTCCTAGCAAAACTTTAAAAAGTCAATAATCTGGAGAGTTTTTGTAAGATGTTTCTTCCATCAACCAACGAAGAAACACATTGGTACTTTCCCATGATGAGTGAGTGCTTCAGGATCTCTTGCACTTACATGTGCAGCAGAGTACTGCAATGGAAGCATGCTGGACCCATAACCCAGAGGTAGGCAGATTGAAACTATTCTCTGCTGTATGCTTTTTTTTTTGTTAATTAAAGTAATCCAAAACTGGGATTGATATTTTGGCTCTTTTATTTTTACTTAAAGTACAATAACTTTTACCATTTTAATTTGTTTTAATAGTATATTGACAGTATTGTTTTCTTTCAAAAATCCACTTAATTTTATTTACCCTATTATTAAAATGGTAATTGACAAAAACAAACTACATTGTCACCAGAAGAGCAATACAAAATGTACAAGTGATATATTAAAATCATCTTTCCAGCTTGAATTTCAATGATGCATTGGGGCAACGATTTTGTGAGAAACATCTTCACCCTTAAATAAAGATTTTCTTAATTCCTTACCTGTGTGCTAATTAGATAATTAGATATCACCTTGTTTTCACATTAAACAGACTTCCACATGAGAAAGCAGCAAGGATGCAGTGGCGTTAATGTTTCCTGGTGTCAACCTGAATTATTTCAGTAGACATTGAAATGAGGATGCATCTTGCTGACAGCCAACATCCCGAAGGCGAGTATTGGAGGGAGGGTTAGGACCGGGGGAGGGGGTGTTAGGGAAGGCACTAGGGGGGGGGGGTTAGTCCTAGCTGCCACCCCCTGAGGGTTAGCCCTATCCGCCACCCCCCCAGAGGGTTAGGATTAGGTATCATATGACTGCTGGAATCCCGAGCGCCGGATGCCATACCCAACCCCCTTTACTTTTTCAGGCATTTCTATCTCTCCTCTCTCTATGGTGTTCCGATTGCCCACTTTCCCTTGTGCTTTTCTCTCTCTCTCTCTCTCTCCTTTGTTTAGAGCATCAGTTTCTGTAGTCCACTTTATCCTTATTTTTTCCAGTGTTTCACTATCTCTCTGATGTAATGAGGATGTATGGTCTAGAGGGATCAGTAATGCATTGTACTGTATAGAGGCGTCAGGGATGTAGCGTAGGGTATAGAGGCGTCAGGGATGTAGCGTAGGTTATAGAGGCATCAGGAATGTAGCGTAGGGAATAGAGGCATCAGGGATGTAGCGTAGGGTATAGAGGCGTCAGGGATGTAGCATAGGGAATAGAGGCGTCAGGGATGTAGCGTAGGGAATAGAGGCGTCAGGGATTTAGCTTAGGAAATATAGGCATCAGGGATGTACTAGCAGGTATATAGAGGTCAGTGTACTGTATAGAGGGTAGAGATGAGCGGGTTCGGTTCCTCGGAATCCGAACCCGCCCGAACTTCAGGTTTTTTTACACGGGGCCGAGCGACTCGGATCTTCCCGCCTTGCTCGGTTAACCCGAGCGCGCCCGAACGTCATCATCCCGCTGTCGGATTCTCGCGAGGCTCGTATTCTATCGCGAGACTCGGATTCTATATAAGGAGCCGCGCGTCGCCGCCATTTTCACACGTGCATTGAGATTGATAGGGAGAGGACGTGGCTGGCGTCCTCTCCGTTTAGACTAGAGTACTAGAGAGAGACACAAATTTTGGGGAGCATATTATTAGGAGGAGTACTACTTGCTGCTGATAGTGTGACCAGTGACCACCAGTTTAATTAATCCGTTCTCTGCCTGAAAAAAAACGATACACAGTGTGACACAGTCACATACCATATCTGTGCTCAGCCCAGTGTGCTGCATTATATGTAATACTGTATATCATTATCTGACTGTGCTGAGTGCTCACTGCTCACACAGCTTAATTGTGGGGGAGACTGGGGAGCAGTTATAGCAGGAGTACATATTTTAAGTACAGTGCACACTTTTGCTGCCAGAGTGCCACTGCCAGTGTGACTGACCAGTGACCACTGACCACCAGTATTGTGATTGTCTGCTGACCACCAGTATATTGTGATTGTCTGCCTGAAAAAGTTAAACACTCGTCGTGTGGTGTTTTTATAAACGCATTCTGCAGACAGTGTCCAGCAGGTCCGTCATTACATAATATATACCTGTCCGGCTGCAGTACTAGTGTGATATATATATATATTTTAATTTTATCTCACTATCATCCAGTCTATATTAGCAGCAGACACAGTACGGTAGTCCACGGCTGTAGCTACCTCTGTGTCGGCAGTCGCTCGTCCATCCATAATTGTATACCACCTACCCGTGGTTTTTTTTTTCTATCTTCTTGATACTAGTAGCTTACTTTAGGAGTCTGCAGTGCTGAGTCTGACAGACAGTGTCCAGCAGGTCCGTCATTACATAATATATACCTGTCCGGCTGCAGTACTAGTGTGATATATAATATATATATATTTTAATTTTATCTCATTATCATCCAGTCTATATTAGCAGCAGACACAGTACGGTAGTCCACGGCTGTAGCTACCTCTGTGTCGGCAGTCGCTCGTCCATCCATAATTGTATACCACCTACCCGTGTTTTTTCTTTTCTTCTATCTTCTTGATACTAGTAGCTTACTTTAGGAGTCTGCAGTGCTGACAGACAGTGTCCAGCAGGTCCGTCATTACATAATATATACCTGTCCGGCGCCAGTACTAGTGTGATATATATATATATATTTTAATTTTATCTCATTATCATCCAGTCTATATTAGCAGCAGACACAGTACGGTAGTCCACGGCTGTAGTAGCTACCTCTGTGTCGGCAGTCGCTCGTCCATCCATAATTGTATACCACCTACCCGTGTTTTTTTTTTTTTCTATCTTCTTGATACTAGTAGCTTACTTTAGGAGTCTGCAGTGCTGACAGACAGTGTCCAGCAGGTCCGTCATTACATAATATATACCTGTCCGGCTGCAGTACTAGTGTGATATATATATATATTTTAATTTTATCTCATTATCATCCAGTCTATATTAGCAGCAGACACAGTACGGTAGTCCACGGCTGTAGCTACCTCTGTGTCGGCAGTCGCTCGTCCATCCATAATTGTATACCACCTACCCGTGTTTTTTTTTTTTCTATCTTCTTGATACTAGTAGCTTACTTTAGGAGTCTGCAGTGCTGACAGACAGTGTCCAGCAGGCCCGTCATTACATAATATATACCTGTCCGGCTGCAGTACTAGTGTGATATATATATATATTTTAATTTTATCTCATTATCATCCAGTCTATATTAGCAGCAGACACAGTACGGTAGTCCACGGCTGTAGTTACCTCTGTGTCGGCAGTCGCTCGTCCATCCATAATTGTATACCACCTACCCGTGGTTTTTTTTTCTTCTATCTTCTTGATACTAGTAGCTTACTTTAGGAGTCTGCAGTGCTGACAGACAGTGTCCAGAAGGTCCGTCATTACATAATATATACCTGTCCGGCTGCAGTACTAGTGTGATATATATATATATATTTTAATTTTATCTCATTATCATCCAGTCTATATTAGCAGCAGACACAGTACGGTAGTCCACGGCTGTAGCTACCTCTGTGTCGGCAGTCGCTCGTCATCCATAAGTATACTAGTATCCATCCATCTCCATTGTTTACCTGAGGTGCCTTTTAGTTGTGCCTATTAAAATATGGAGAACAAAAATGTTGAGGTTCCAAAAATAGGGAAAGATCAAGATCGACTTCCACCTCGTGCTGAAGCTGCTGCCACTAGTCATGGCCGAGACGATGAAATGCCAGCAACGTTGTCTGCCAAGGCCGATGCCCAATGTCATAGTACAGAGCATGTAAAATCCAAAACACCAAATATCAGTAAAAAAAGGACTCAAAAATCTAAAATAAAATTGTCGGAGGAGAAGCGTAAACTTGCCAATATGCCATTTACCACACGGAGTGGCAAGGAACGGCTGAGGCCCTGGCCTATGTTCATGGCTAGTGGTTCAGCTTCACATGAGGATGGAAGCACTCAGCCTCTCGCTAGAAAAATGAAAAGACTCAAGCTGGCAAAAGCACAGCAAAGAACTGTGCGTTCTTTGAAATCCCAAATCCACAAGGAGAGTCCAATTGTGTCGGTTGCGATGCCTGACCTTCCCAACACTGGACGTGAAGAGCATGCGCCTTCCACCATTTGCACGCCCCCTGCAAGTGCTGGAAGGAGCACCCGCAGTCCAGTTCCTGATAGTCAGATTGAAGATGTCAGTGTTGAAGTACACCAGGATGAGGAGGATATGGGTGTTGCTGGCGCTGGGGAGGAAATTGACCAGGAGGATTCTGATGGTGAGGTGGTTTGTTTAAGTCAGGCACCCGGGGAGACACCTGTTGTCCGTGGGAGGAATATGGCCATTGACATGCCTGGTGAAAATACCCCAAAAATCAGCTCTTCGGTGTGGAAGTATTTCAACAGAAATGCGGACAACAGGTGTCAAGCCGTGTGTTGCCTTTGTCAAGCTGTAATAAGTAGGGGTAAGGACGTTAACCACCTCGGAACATCCTCCCTTATACGTCACCTGCAGCGCATTCATAATAAGTCAGTGACAAGTTCAAAAACTTTGGGCGACAGCGGAAGCAGTCCACTGACCAGTAAATCCCTTCCTCTTGTAACCAAGCTCACGCAAACCACCCCACCAACTCCCTCAGTGTCAATTTCCTCCTTCCCCAGGAATGCCAATAGTCCTGCAGGCCATGTCACTGGCAATTCTGACGAGTCCTCTCCTGCCTGGGATTCCTCCGATGCATCCTTGCGTGTAACGCCTACTGCTGCTGGCGCTGCTGTTGTTGCTGCTGGGAGTCGATGGTCATCCCAGAGGGGAAGTCGTAAGCCCACTTTTACTACTTCCACCAAGCAATTGACTGTCCAACAGTCCTTTGCGAGGAAGATGAAATATCACAGCAGTCATCCTGTTGCAAAGCGGATAACTGAGGCCTTGACAACTATGTTGGTGTTAGACGTGCGTCCGGTATCCGCCGTTAGTTCACAGGGAACTAGACAATTTCTTGAGGTAGTGTGCCCCCGTTACCAAATACCATCTAGGTTCCACTTCTCTAGGCAGGCGATACCGAGAATGTACACGGACGTCAGAAAAAGACTCACCAGTGTCCTAAAAAATGCAGTTGTACCCAATGTCCATTTAACCACGGACATGTGGACAAGTGGAGCAGGGCAGGGTCAGGACTATATGACTGTGACAGCCCACTGGGTAGATGTATGGACTCCCGCCGCAAGAACAGCAGCGGCGGCACCAGTAGCAGCATCTCGCAAACGCCAACTCTTTCCTAGGCAGGCTACGCTTTGTATCACCGGTTTCCAGAATACGCACACAGCTGAAAACCTCTTACGGCAACTGAGGAAGATCATCGCGGAATGGCTTACCCCAATTGGACTCTCCTGTGGATTTGTGGCATCGGACAACGCCAGCAATATTGTGTGTGCATTAAATATGGGCAAATTCCAGCACGTCCAATGTTTTGCACATACCTTGAATTAGAGATGAGCGGGTTCGGTTCCTCGGAATCCGAACCCGCCCGAACTTCAGCTTTTTTTACACGGATCCGAGCGACTCGGATCTTCCCGCCTTGCTCGGTTAACCCGAGCGCGCCCGAACGTCATCATGACGCTGTCGGATTCTCGCGAGGCTCGGATTCTATCGCGAGACTCGGATTCTATATAAGGAGCCGCGCGTCGCCGCCATTTTCACACGTGCATTGAGATTGATAGGGAGAGGACGTGGCTGGCGTCCTCTCCATTTAGATTAGGGTTGAGAGAGAGAGAGAGAGATTGACCTGAGGCTGTGATACTGTAGAAGAGAGTGCAGAGTTTAGTGACTGACGACCACAGTGACCACCAGACAGTGCAGTTGTTTGTTTTATTTAATATATCCGTTCTCTGCCTGAAAAAAACGATACACACAGTGACTCAGTCACATACCATATCTGTGTGCACTGCTCAGCCCAGTGTGCTGCATCAATGTATATATATATCTGACTGTGCTCAGCTCACACAGCTTATAATTGTGGGGGAGACTGGGGAGCACTGCAGTGCCAGTTATAGGTTATAGCAGGAGCCAGGAGTACATAATATTATATTAAAATTAAACAGTGCACACTTTTGCTGCAGGAGTGCCACTGCCAGTGTGACTAGTGACCAGTGACCTGACCACCAGTATATATAATATTAGTAGTATACTATCTCTTTATCAACCAGTCTATATTAGCAGCAGACACAGTACAGTGCGGTAGTTCACGGCTGTGGCTACCTCTGTGTCGGCACTCGGCAGCCCGTCCATAATTGTATATACCACCTAACCGTGGTTTTTTTTTCTTTCTTTATAGTCATACTAGTTACGAGTATACTATCTCTTTATCAACCAGTCTATATTAGCAGCAGACACAGTACAGTGCGGTAGTTCACGGCTGTGGCTACCACTGTGTCGGCACTCGGCAGCCCGTCCATAATTGTATATACCACCTAACCGTGGTTTTTTTTTCTTTCTTTATACATACATACTAGTTACGAGTATACTATCTCTTTATCAACCAGTCTATATTAGCAGCAGACACAGTACAGTGCGGTAGTTCACGGCTGTGGCTACCTCTGTGTCGGCACTCGGCAGCCCGTCCATAATTGTATATACCACCTAACCGTGGTTTTTTTTTCTTTCTTTATACATACATACTAGTTACGAGTATACTATCTCTTTATCAACCAGTCTATATATTAGCAGCAGACACAGTACAGTGCGGTAGTTCACGGCTGTGGCTACCTCTGTGTCAGCTCAGCCAATTGCTGCGCGAACTACAGGTCATGCTGGAGGTATTCAGCGTGCCTATCGCACCAGAAAAACTGAGGGCCCAAGACAGTTTTAGCATCCAAGGGTTCAAAGCATCGATGTTGGCATACAATAGGAGGCTAGGAAGGTTTTTCCTAACTAACTGCTTTGAAGCGTTGGGCCACGGTCTGCCGGCAGCGGAGATGCATAGAGGCAGCTGGTTCCCGAGGGTTCGTAACCATTGAGGTTCGCATTTAGCGTGCTACTGGTTTTGTTAGCAGAAGTCAATGGAAATGCAGCAGGATCCAATGGGGGGCAACCATTGATGTTAGCATCAGATGTTAGGAGGATAGAACCGTTTGCCTCTTCTAGCTATTTCTCGTGAGTTAGGCCCGGGCGGGGGCAGGGAGATAAGCTGCGACAGCATGAAATTTATCACTGCGGTTTCTTAGTCAGGAACAGTGCAAGGCACATTCAGAAACAGCCAGGGCACCTGGTCAGGTTTGGCAGTTTGGTGACATTTGAAGCACAGGCAGCTGGCAGAGATGCAGGAATCAGGGAGTGTCCAGCAGGGGCCAAAGCAGTTTATCTGGCCAAGAAGCTGGCCGGGAGAAGGCGGCATGATGGTGGCCGTCAACAGGCGGGCTGGCGGCATAAGGGGCCACAGGCTGGCCAGCTTGTATGGCGAAGCCAGACAGAGGAACAAGGGAGCCAAGTGCCAGCAAGCGAGGAGGGGGCTGGCGGCAGGGCGCCTGCGCAGCAGCATCAAGTTCAGTGTGAATCAAATACTTGAACTGGCAGGTTGGGAACCAGGGCAGTCGGAGTGTGTCCCCTTCCCCCCCCCCCCCCATCCCGGGTAAGGAAACTGGACTCCCGCAGGAGAGAGCGCGGCGGTGCCAAGTAATGGGAATCCCACCCACCCCTTTTTTGAATGTATAATTTCTACATTATGCCAATCAATGAGCTAACCAAGGATGTGGCGATAGTAGATGTGTTCTCAGTAGCAGAGGCCATGGGAATATGGGCCCACAGGATGGCCAACAGGAATATCCAATTATGCTACAGGAGTGTGAGGGGAGTGCAGGTGGTAAACAAGCAGCGTGCATCACCCCGCCGGTAGGCAAACTGCTTAGAAGGCTAGCGTTGGTGCCACAGTATCACGATCAGGACAAAGTCCATTCAAGAGGACAGTAGGATACGGAAAAAGTATGCGACTCTGGAAAAGGCACCAGTTCCAATCTACGGGGAGGGTAAGCCCTGACCCCTCCCCTCCCAAAAAACAGCAGAGTACAGTCGAGCAACACGTGACTGCAGCAGCCATGTTGGTAGCTGGACACATCCAGCTGCCCAGGGACAATTGTCAGGTCATAATATGGTGCTCGATCGCTTGGGACTGAGGCTGCAATATCAGCAGCTAGAAAGGGATGCTAGGTAGAGGATTACAGCATTCGGGCGGAGTGCAATATTTACATAGCAGGCGACAGGTCCGCACCAAAGGTCCTGTGGCATGATTGCAAGGGGCTTTAGCGGTAGCGGTACAGGCAGAAAAAGGAGGTTATTGCTATACCTACGGGAGGCGACCTTAGGAGAGTCCCTGGACCTAATCGGTTATAAGGGGGGACCAGGATCGTGGGAAAAGAGTAAGGGCATGCTGCAAAATGGTTTACGGTGCACCATGACTCCAGGTTGCCTTGGCAGGGAGCCTGGAGAGGAGCGGGCTGAGAGGGAGCCCAGAAAAAAATAGGGGGTGCAGCCGTAAAATGAGGTGCAGCGCTGCCAGGAATGCAAAGGGGCGTACCGCACAAAGACATCAGAAATAAAACATAGGGCAGGTACAGGGGGGTCAGGGGGCATTTGTCAGATACTGGCACTGACAAGTAAAATAACCCGAGGCAGGAAGTGCAAGAAGGCAGAGGGGTAGGGCGGGTTGCAGGGTGGGGGCTTCGGTGCTCAGGCATGTCTGAGAACCTTGTGTGGCGGGAAAAAGCGGTGCGCAAGGCATGGTGAAGGGGGGAGCCAGCTGAGGTATGCAGATTCACCCTCGGTGAATGGACGCACGCCCGGCTCCAGCCGTGGACGGTTGGGCCCGTGGGCTGCACGCCAGGCGAGCGTGATATGCACCACAGGGGCTGGTTCCCAAGGGGGGCGTTGCCGCGGTGCCTACTGGGTAGGCAGGGCACGCCCCAGGAAAAATGGAATGAGTGGGTAACACATTCCACCTTGCCCACCACTTTCTGTCCATGCCCTGCAACCTAGTAAGGTGGTATATTAATAAACTGTGGCCAGTGATTTTACCCAAAGCTGGCACTGCAGTAGTGCTCCCCAGTCTCCCCCACAATTATAAGCTGTGTGAGCTGAGCAGTCAGACAGATATATATAATATTATATATAGATAATAGATGATGCAGCACACTGGCCTGAGCCTGAGCAGTGCACACAGATATGGTATGTGACTGACTGAGTCACTGTGTGTATCTCTTTTTTCAGGCAGAGAACGGATATATTAAATAAACTGCACTGTGTGTCTGGTGGTCACTCACTATATAATATATTATGTACTCCTGGCTCCTGCTATAACCTATAACTGGCACTGCAGTAGTGCTCCCCAGTCTCCCCCACAATTATAAGCTGTGTGAGCTGAGCAGTCAGACAGATATATATAATATTATATATAGATAATAGATGATGCAGCACACTGGCCTGAGCCTGAGCAGTGCACACAGATATGGTATGTGACTGACTGAGTCACTGTGTGTATCGCTTTTTTCAGGCAGAGAACGGATATATTAAATAAACTGCACTGTGTGTCTGGTGGTCACTCACTATATAATATATTATGTACTCCTGGCTCCTGCTATAACCTATAACTGGCACTGCAGTAGTGCTCCCCAGTCTCCCCCACAATTATAAGCTGTGTGAGCTGAGCAGTCAGACAGATATATATAATATTATATATAGATAATAGATGATGCAGCACACTGGCCTGAGCCTGAGCAGTGCACACAGATATGGTATGTGACTGAGTCACTGTGTGCTGTGTATCGCTTTTTTCAGGCAGAGAACGGATTATAAAGTAAACTGCACTGTCCTCACTAGTAAACTCTCTCCACTCAGTCTATACACTTCTACAGTAACAGTACTCCTCCTAGTCAGCTCCAGTAAATCTCTCTCAGTCTCTTATAATCTAAATGGAGAGGACGCCAGCCACGTCCTCTCCCTATCAATCTCAATGCACGTGTGAAAATGGCGGCGACGCGCGGCTCCTTATATAGAATCCGAGTCTCGCGATAGAATCCGAGCCTCGCGAGAATCCGACAGCGTCATGATGACGTTCGGGCGCGCTCGGGTTAACCGAGCAAGGCGGGAAGATCCGAGTCTGCTCGGACCCGTGAAAAAAACCATGAAGTTCTGGCGGGTTCGGATTCAGAGAAACCGAACCCGCTCATCTCTAATACTAACACCGTTCTCTTGATGCATTCCATTTTGAAACATTGGGGCAGATCTATTAAGCCTGGTGAACTGATAAAGTGCAAGGTGATAAAGTACCAGCCAGTCAGCTCCTAACTGTCATTTTTCAAACCCAGCCTGTGACATGGCAATTAGGAGCTGATTGGCTGGTACTTTATCACCATGCAAATTATCATTTCACCAGGTTTAATAAATCGGCTGCTTACTCATTTATGTACGAGTAGTTAGAAGTAGAAGAACTCTAACAGAAACCACTAAGCTCATCTACAGCCACACCACACTGTATATGCCCAATATCACCTGATTTTAGGCCTGGTTTGTTCTTGGATGTGAGACCACCTGGGAATACCAGGTGCTGTAGGTAGTTTTATACTACCAACACCGTTCTCTTGATGCATTATATTTTGAAACTTATTCATTGATGTACCAGTAGTTAGAAGTAGAAGTTAGAAACAGCAAAAATCATCTACAGCCGCATCACACTGGATATGTCCAATCTCATCTGATGTTGGAAGCTAAGCAGTGTTGTGCCTGGTTAGTTTTTGGATTTCAGGTCCTGCCTTCTGGTTTGGCCATGGCACCTCGGAAATTCACCAAGGTCATGGCCGTGATGACGACCCTTCACCATCGGTGGACCAGGGAGGAATCTCTCCTCCCGATAAACATTCTGGAATTGCGGGCAGTGTTCAATTCATTGACACTGGCCCTGCCTCTAGTACAGAACAGGCCTGTTCAAGTACAATCGGACAACGACACCACGGTAGTGTACACAAATCATCAAGGCGGCACTCGAAATTGCATGGCAAAGCTGGAAGTATCAAAAATCCTCAGTTGGGTAGAACGTCATCTGCCAGCAATATCGGCAGTGTTCATTCCCGGAGTCCTCAACTGGGAAGCGGATTTCCTCAGTCGTCAGTACGTTCACGCTGGAGAGTGGAGAGGCCGCAGCAGAAATGTCTGCACTGGTGTCAGTAGGTGACTGAGGCAGGGATGACTGGGAGATAGTGGGTGACTGAAGCATGTATGACTGGGAGATAGTGGGTGACTGAGGCCGGGGTGACTGGGAGATAGTCAGTGACTAAGGCAGGGGTGATAGGGATATAGTGGATGACTGTGGCAGGGGTGACAGGGACAGTAGGAGACTGAGGCAGGGGTGACAGGGATAGTGGGTGACTGAGGCAGGGGTGATAGAGTGACAGTGGGTGACTGAGGCAGAGGTGACAGGGATAGTGGGTGACTGAGGTAGGGGTGATATGGAGATAGTGGTTGACTGAGGCAGGGGTGACAGAGATAGTGGGTGACTAAAGCAGGGGTGACTGGTATAGTGGGTGACTGAGGCAGGGGTCGCAGGTATAGTGGTTAACTGAGGCAGCGGTGACTGGGAGATAGTGGGTAACTGGGGCAGGGGTGACAGGGAAAGTGTGTGACTCAGGCAGGGGTGATAGGGAGATAGTGGGCAGCAGATCACTGCCTCGCTGACAGCAGCACATCCCTGCTTCACTGACAGCAGCACATCCCTGCCTCATTGACAGCAGCACATACCTGCCTCACTTATAGCAGCACATCCCTGCCTCACTGGCAGCAGCAGATCCCTGCCTCACTGGCAGCAGCAGATCACTGCTTCACTGACATCAGCACATCCCTGCCTCACTGGCAGCAGCAGATCCCTGCCTTACTGACAGCTGTATTCAGACCTGATCTCTGCTGTGCATATTCACACAACAGGAGATCAGGTCTGAAGTGTGTGTGTGTGTGCTGGTGCCGCAGTGCACCTGCACATGCCAGAGATGCGATCAGCATCTCTGCCCAGTGAGCGCCTCTGCCAACACATACTTATCTTGCATATGAGATCTCTTGATCATGAAGATAGTTCTCACAGGGTGAGGTTCATCCATTACATTTTAAAGTAGGAAGGTACAAATTACATATTCAAATTACATATATGTGCTGGATTCAAATGTTTTCCCCCCTTCCTTTCTCAATTGTGCCCATCAGCAGCTATTCTAATGTTGCTGCCAATGGGTGTGACACATTCATTTCTTCTGTGGGGTACACTGGACTCCGCAAGGATTCACATTGTGGTGTAGAGTAGGATCTTGATCTGAGGCACCAACAGGCTCAAAGCTTTTGACTGTTCCCAAGATGCTCAGCGCCCCCTGCTCTATAACCTCGCTTCCATGAACAGGGAGCTCAGTTTGTAGTTGGTGCCTTCAGTAGCAGGACACTTAACAGGGGGCTGCCTCAGGCAGCCTATACTTAGCTATTAATTTTGACAAGAAAAGAAGAACTTTTTTTATAAGAATGTACAAGGGCTGCAGCAGGCTAGGTCTAATAGACATCTTTACTGCAGCTCCGTCACTCCCAGCGGCGCAGTATACTCCCGTGCCCTGGTTGCTGGGTCACTGCAGCGGAGGCTCCGGTTTCTTCCTAAGGTCAGTCACACACACACCGCCCTCCGGGATCACGAGGCCGCTGATGAAAGGGAGGTAAGGGGCTTCTGTGCCCACACTATACCGTGATCCAGCATGGCTGTAGGGGGCGGGCCGTGTGCGCACTGGCGTGGACACTGATTACTGGGCAGCCGCTCCACTAGCCACCAGGGACAGTTAAGGAGCACAGCTCTGGGGGGTTTTCTCCTATATTAACCCCATTTTGTACTACCTGCAGTGCATTGTGATAGGTAATAGAGCCTGATTCAGGTTGGATTGCAATCACAATAAGCAATTCAACTGCAAAAATTGCTAAGAGCATACGCATGCGCCTGCATTTTCTGTGACTGTCAATCGGTGCGGGGGGGGGTCAGCAACACTCCATTTCAAAGTCGGAGATGGAGCGGTGCGGGGGCAGGGCTTCAACGGAGAAACAGGAGGCGTGGTCAGAGCGGCTGCATGACATCACATGCAGCCGTTGCGATCACAAAAATGGTGGCGGCTTCCTGCGCACACGTACAGTCTGCACCAACAGGAGGCTAACCCATTTTTTATGATCACGCTGAACTGCACTGGGACTGCAATTTCAGCGTGGTCAAGAAGGGAGGCGGCATGCTGGGTGGCCATGCCCTGTGATGGGTGGCCCCAGCATGCGAACCAAAGGATTGCAAATTCTGTTACTTAGCAGAATTTGCAGTTATAGGTTATAGCAGGAGCCAGGAGTACATAATATATTATATAGTGAGTGACCACCAGACACACAGTGCAGTTTATTTAATATATCCGTTCTCTGCCTGAAAAAAGCGATACACACAGTGACTCAGTCAGTCACATACCATATCTGTGTGCACTGCTCAGGCTCAGGCCAGTGTGCTGCATCATCTATTATCTATATATAATATTATATATATCTGTCTGACTGCTCAGCTCACACAGCTTATAATTGTGGGGGAGACTGGGGAGCACTACTGCAGTGCCAGTTATAGGTTATAGCAGGAGCCAGGAGTACATAATATATTATATAGTGAGTGACCACCAGACACACAGTGCAGTTTATTTAATATATCCGTTCTCTGCCTGAAAAAAGCGATACACACAGTGACTCAGTCAGTCACATACCATATCTGTGTGCACTGCTCAGGCTCAGGCCAGTGTGCTGCATCATCTATATATATTATATATCTGTCTGACTGCTCAGCTCACACAGCTTATAATTGTGGGGGAGACTGGGGAGCACTACTGCAGTGCCAGTTATAGGTTATAGCAGGAGCCAGGAGTACATATTATATTAAAATTAAACAGTGCACACTTTTGCTGCAGGAGTGCCACTGCCAGTGTGACTGACCAGTGACCTGACCACACTGACCACCAGTATAGTTAGTAGTATACTTATATTGTGATTGCCTGAAAAAGTTAAACACTCGTCGTGTGACTTCACTTGTGTGTTTTTTTTTTTTTATTCTATAAAAATAAAACTCATTCTGCTGACAGACAGTGTCCAGCAGGTCCGTCATTATATAATATATAATATATACCTGTCCGGCTGCAGTAGTGATATATATATATTTTTTATATCATTTATCATCCAGTCGCAGCAGACACAGTACGGTAGTTCACGGCTGTGGCTACCTCTGTGTCTCTGCACTCGGCAGGCAGTCCGTCCATAATTGTAATACCACCTAACCGTGGATTTTTTCCATTCTTCTTTATACATACATAGTTACATAGACATCTTCTCTTTATCAACCAGTCTATATTAGCTGCAGACACAGTACAGTACGGTAGTTCACGGCTGTGGCTACCTCTGTGTCTGCACTCGGCAGGCAGTCCGTCCATAATTGTATACCACCTAACCGTGGTTTTTTTTCATTCTTCTTTATACATACATAGTTACATAGACATCTTCTCTTTATCAACCAGTCTATATTAGCTGCAGACACAGTACAGTACGGTAGTTCACGGCTGTGGCTACCTCTGTGTCTGCACTCGGCAGGCAGTCCGTCCATAATTGTATACCACCTAACCGTGGATTTTTTTCAGTCTTCTTTATACATACATAGTTACATAGACATCTTCTCTTTATCAACCAGTCTATATTAGCTGCAGACACAGTACAGTACGGTAGTTCACAGCTGTGGCTACCTCTGTGTCTGCAGTCGGCAGGCAGTCCATAATTGTATACTAGTATCCATCTCCATTGTTTACCTGAGGTGCCTTTTAGTTGTGCCTATTAAAATATGGAGAACAAAAATGTTGAGGTTCCAAAATTAGGGAAAGATCAAGATCCACTTCCACCTCGTGCTGAAGCTGCTGCCACTAGTCATGGCCGAGACGATGAAATGCCAGCAACGTCGTCTGCCAAGGCCGATGCCCAATGTCATAGTACAGAGCATGTCAAATCCAAAACACCAAATATCAGAAAAAAAAGGACTCCAAAACCTAAAATAAAATTGTCGGAGGAGAAGCGTAAACTTGCCAATATGCCATTTACCACACGGAGTGGCAAGGAACGGCTGAGGCCCTGGCCTATGTTCATGGCTAGTGGTTCAGCTTCACATGAGGATGGAAGCACTCAGCCTCTCGCTAGAAAAATGAAAAGACTCAAGCTGGCAAAAGCAGCACAGCAAAGAACTGTGCATTCTTCGAAATCCCAAATCCACAAGGAGAGTCCAATTGTGTCGGTTGCGATGCCTGACCTTCCCAACACTGGACGTGAAGAGCATGCGCCTTCCACCATTTGCACGCCCCCTGCAAGTGCTGGAAGGAGCACCCGCAGTCCAGTTCCTGATAGTCAGATTGAAGATGTCAGTGTTGAAGTACACCAGGATGAGGAGGATATGGGTGTTGCTGGCGCTGGGGAGGAAATTGACCAGGAGGATTCTGATGGTGAGGTGGTTTGTTTAAGTCAGGCACCCGGGGAGACACCTGTTGTCCGTGGGAGGAATATGGCCGTTGACATGCCAGGTGAAAATACCAAAAAAATCAGCTCTTCGGTGTGGAGGTATTTCACCAGAAATGCGGACAACAGGTGTCAAGCCGTGTGTTCCCTTTGTCAAGCTGTAATAAGTAGGGGTAAGGACGTTAACCACCTCGGAACATCCTCCCTTATACGTCACCTGCAGCGCATTCATAATAAGTCAGTGACAAGTTCAAAAACTTTGGGTGACAGCGGAAGCAGTCCACTGACCAGTAAATCCCTTCCTCTTGTAACCAAGCTCACGCAAACCACCCCACCAACTCCCTCAGTGTCAATTTCCTCCTTCCCCAGGAATGCCAATAGTCCTGCAGGCCATGTCACTGGCAATTCTGACGAGTCCTCTCCTGCCTGGGATTCCTCCGATGCATCCTTGCGTGTAACGCCTACTGCTGCTGGCGCTGCTGTTGTTGCCGCTGGGAGTCGATGGTCATCCCAGAGGGGAAGTCGTAAGCCCACTTGTACTACTTCCAGTAAGCAATTGACTGTTCAACAGTCCTTTGCGAGGAAGATGAAATATCACAGCAGTCATCCTACTGCAAAGCGGATAACTGAGGCCTTGACAACTATGTTGGTGTTAGACGTGCGTCCGGTATCCGCCGTTAGTTCACAGGGAACTAGACAATTTATTGAGGCAGTGTGCCCCCGTTACCAAATACCATCTAGGTTCCACTTCTCTAGGCAGGCGATACCGAGAATGTACACGGACGTCAGAAAAAGACTCACCAGTGTCCTAAAAAATGCAGTTGTACCCAATGTCCACTTAACCACGGACATGTGGACAAGTGGAGCAGGGCAGGGTCAGGACTATATGACTGTGACAGCCCACTGGGTAGATGTATGGACTCCCGCCGCAAGAACAGCAGCGGCGGCACCAGTAGCAGCATCTCGCAAACGCCAACTCTTTCCTAGGCAGGCTACGCTTTGTATCACCGCTTTCCAGAATACGCACACAGCTGAAAACCTCTTACGGCAACTGAGGAAGATCATCGCGGAATGGCTTACCCCAATTGGACTCTCCTGTGGATTTGTGGCATCGGACAACGCCAGCAATATTGTGTGTGCATTAAATATGGGCAAATTCCAGCACGTCCCATGTTTTGCACATACCTTGAATTTGGTGGTGCAGAATTTTTTAAAAAACGACAGGGGCGTGCAAGAGATGCTGTCGGTGGCCAGAAGAATTGCGGGACACTTTCGGCGTACAGGCACCACGTACAGAAGACTGGAGCACCACCAAAAACTACTGAACCTGCCCTGCCATCATCTGAAGCAAGAAGTGGTAACGAGGTGGAATTCAACCCTCTATTTGCTTCAGAGGTTGGAGGAGCAGCAAAAGGCCATTCAAGCCTATACAATTGAGCACGATATAGTAGGTGGAATGCACCTGTCTCAAGCGCAGTGGAGAATGATTTCAACGTTGTGCAAGGTTCTGATGCCCTTTGAACTTGCCACACGTGAAGTCAGTTCAGACACTGCCAGCCTGAGTCAGGTCATTCCCCTCATCAGGCTTTTGCAGAAGAAGCTGGAGACATTGAAGGAGGAGCTAACACGGAGCGATTCCGCTAGGCATGTGGGACTTGTGGATGGAGCCCTTAATTCGCTTAACAAGGATTCACGGGTGGTCAATCTGTTGAAATCAGAGCACTACATTTTGGCCACCGTGCTCGATCCTAGATTTAAAGCCTACCTTGGATCTCTCTTTCCGGCAGACA
This sequence comes from Pseudophryne corroboree, assembly GCF_028390025.1. NCBI lineage: Eukaryota > Metazoa > Chordata > Amphibia > Anura > Myobatrachidae > Pseudophryne > Pseudophryne corroboree. The sequence continues at coordinate 272,200 of NW_026970121.1, read as the reverse complement.
CAAGTCTGCTGGGGTTGAAAGACCTGCTGGTGACAAAATTGTCAAGTCAAGCGGAACGCGACCTGTCAACATCTCCTCCTTCACATTCTCCCGCAACTGGGGGTGCGAGGAAAAGGCTCAGAATTCCGAGCCCACCCGCTGGCGGTGATGCAGGGCAGTCTGGAGCGACTGCTGATGCTGACATCTGGTCCGGACTGAAGGACCTGACAACGATTACGGACATGTCGTCTACTGTCACTGCATATGATTCTCTCAACATTGATAGAATGGTGGAGGATTATATGAGTGACCGCATCCAAGTAGGCACGTCACACAGTCCGTACTTATACTGGCAGGAAAAAGAGGCAATTTGGAGGCCCTTGCACAAACTGGCTTTATTCTACCTAAGTTGCCCTCCCACAAGTGTGTACTCCGAAAGAGTGTTTAGTGCCGCCGCTCACCTTGTCAGCAATCGGCGTACGAGGTTACATCCAGAAAATGTGGAGAAGATGATGTTCATTAAAATGAATTATAATCAATTCCTCCGCGGAGACATTGACCAGCAGCAATTGCCTCCACAAAGTACACAGGGAGCTGAGATGGTGGATTCCAGTGGGGACGAATTGATAATCTGTGAGGAGGGGGATGTACACGGTGATATATCGGAGGGTGAAGATGAGGTGGACATTTTGCCTCTGTAGAGCCAGTTTGTGCAATGAGAGATTAATTGCTTCTTTTTTGGGGGGGGTCCAAACCAACCCGTCATATCAGTCACAGTCGTGTGGCAGACCCTGTCACTGAAATGATGGGTTGGTTAAAGTGTGCATGTCCTGTTTTGTTTATACAACATAAGGGTGGGTGGGAGGGCCCAAGGACAATTCCATCTTGCACCTCTTTTTTCTTTTCTTTTTCTTTGCATCATGTGCTGATTGGGGAGGGTTTTTTGGAAGGGCCATCCTGCGTGACACTGCAGTGCCACTCCTAGATGGGCCCGGTGTTTGTGTCGGCCACTAGGGTCGCTAATCTTACTCACACAGTCAGCTACCTCATTGCGCCTCTTTTTTTCTTTGCGTCATGTGCTGTTTGGGGAGGGTTTTTTGGAAGGGACATCCTGCGTGACACTGCAGTGCCACTCCTAGATGGGCCCGGTGTTTGTGTCGGCCACTAGGGTCGCTAATCTTACTCACACAGCTACCTCATTGCGCCTCTTTTTTTCTTTGCGTCATGTGCTGTTTGGGGAGGGTTTTTTGGAAGGGACATCCTGCGTGACACTGCAGTGCCACTCCTAGATGGGCCCGGTGTTTGTGTCTTCTTCTGCACTAGGGTCGCTAATCTTACTCACACAGCTACCTCATTGCGCCTCATTTTTTCTTTGCGTCATGTGCTGTTTGGGGAGGGTTTTTTGGAAGGGACATCCTGCGTGACACTGCAGTGCCACTCCTAGATGGGCCCGGTGTTTGTGTCGGCCACTAGGGTCGCTAATCTTACTCACACAGCTACCTCATTGCGCCTCTTTTTTTCTTTGCGTCATGTGCTGTTTGGGGAGGGTTTTTTGGAAGGGACATCCTGCGTGACACTGCAGTGCCACTCCTAGATGGGCCCGGTGTTTGTGTCGGCCACTAGGGTCGCTTATCTTACTCACACAGCGACCTCGGTGCAAATTTTAGGACTAAAAATAATATTGTGAGGTGTGAGGTATTCAGAATAGACTGAAAATGAGTGTAAATTATGGTTTTTGAGGTTAATAATACTTTGGGATCAAAATGACCCCCAAATTCTATGATTTAAGCTGTTTTTTAGTGTTTTTTGAAAAAAACACCCGAATCCAAAACACACCCGAATCCGACAAAAAAAATTCGGTGAGGTTTTGCCAAAACGCGTTCGAACCCAAAACACGGCCGCGGAACCGAACCCAAAACCAAAACACAAAACCCGAAAAATTTCAGGCGCTCATCTCTAGTTAGTATTGAAAAAATACACACAGCTCCTGGTATTTCCTTGTGGTCTCCCATCCAAGTACTAAAACCAGGACCAACACTGCTCAGCTTCCATGATCAGGAAAGATTGGGCAAATCCAGTGTGCTGTGGCTGTAGATGAGCTGGTGGTTTCTGTTACAGCTCTTCTACTTCTAACTTCTGGTACATAAAAGAATACATGTAAAAATTAAATGTACCAAGAAAATGGTGTTGGTAGTTTAAAAACACCTAAAGAATCTGATACTACCAAGCAGTCTCCCATCCATGTATTAACAAAGTCCAATACTGCTTTGCTTCAAAAATCAAATGAGATTGGGCATATCCAGTGTGGTGTGGCTTTAGATAAGCTTTGTGGTTTCTGTTAGAGCTCTTCTACTTCTAACTACTGGTACATTAATGAATATCTATAAGGTTGTAGTTTATCCAATATGCCTTTACTACCTTACCTTTCAACCCCCCCTCCCTCCCCTCTTCTCCTTATAGCTTCCTTAGTTCTCTCCTCCTCGTGTGTGCGTTATTTGTTTTCTCATACGTCCTAGAGGATGCTGGGGTCACATTAAGAACCATGGGGTATAGACGGGATCCGCAGGAGACATGGGCACTTTAAGACTTTCAAAGGGTGTGAACTGTCTCCTCCCTCTATGCCCCTCCTCCAGACTCCAGTTTTAGTATTGTGCGCAGTGATACTGGATGCACTACAGGGGAGCTCTACTGAGTTTCTCTGAAAAGACTTGTTAGTTTTTTTTATTTTCAGGGAGGCTGCTGGCAACAGTCTCCCTGCTTCGTGGGACTTAGGGGAGAGAAGTATGACCAACTTCTAGTGAGTTCAATGGCTCTGCTTCAGGCTGACAGGACACCATTAGCTCCTGAGGGTGCTGATCGCTGGGTACGCCTAGATGCACACTCCCGAAGCCTGCCGTCACCCCCTTACAGAGCCAGAAGACAGGTGAGTAGCAGAAGAACAGAGACTTCTTCTTCAGTGACGGCATTCTGAGGTACCGAGCAGCGAGCGGAACGCTGCGCGCCATGCTCACACACAAACACAGGCACTGCAGGGTGCAGGGCACAGGGGGGGGGGGGGGGGGCACCCTGGGCAGCATAAATTCCTCACAAAAGGCTGGAAAAAGTGGACATTAGTGCCTGGGCACTGTCCTTACCCCACTAGCGTAATTAATTATTTCTGAGCGGGACAGATACGCGCCATTACAGCGGCGGGGCTTCTTCCTCACCTCACCAGAACATCTTTAGAGCATTACAAGTCTATCACTATAGAGTTTATTATTTCCCAGACTGTGTACTTTTGGCGCTGGATTGTGAGCTGAAAAATCCTCTGTGTCCCTCTGACAGATTTACTGACGGTCTGTCCCCCATAAGCCGGTGTGTCTGTGGGTACTTGGTATATGTGTGTCAACATGTCGGTGGCTGAATGTTTTTCCCAAGAGGAAACTATATTAGGAATGCAGACATATGATGGTGGCCCTGTTGGCACCACCAATAACTGACTTGGTAAATGTTTCAGTAATATCAGAGTAAGGTTGGATAAATCTGTGTCCCAGACACAGACGTAGAGAATAGATGTGATATTCATGGCTATGTTTCTTTTCCCTCAGGCCCCGCTGGGTCGCAAAAATGTTATTTTGCCCAGTTACTACACACTGATACTGACACGGATACTGATACTTATGTCGACCATAATGTTTCCTGATTAGATCCAATATTGGCAAGGAGCATTCAGTACATGATTGTGGATATTAAGGACATATTAAAATCACTGAAGACCCTGCTGTTCCTGACAAAGGGGTCTATATGTATGTATATATAGATATATAATGAAAGCTGATGTAACGTTCCTCCATCTCTGTTTGAGAAAGTCTGGGCCAGCTCGACAAGATGGTTTCAAATCCCCAAAAGGATTCTGGTTGTTTATTCATTTCCCGCCGCGGACAGAATAAAGTGGGAGTCACCCCCTGTTCTGCACGGGGCCCTGTCACAAATCCAGCGGATCGTATGCAGGAAGCTACATTATTTCTAGTTATGTAACCACGGGTACATTACTTAGACCTGCCATTACATGTGCATGGGTGAGTAGTAGTATTCAAGAATTGGTCGAATACCTTGTCATCCGATATAGATACCCTGGAGAGATGGGATACTCCTTACGTTGTATCATATCAAGGACACTGCAGCATACTTACGTGAGACTGCAAGGGGTATAGGACTCTTGAGTTCACGGGCCAATTTCATGGCAGTGTCGGATAGGAGGGCATTGTGGATTCACCAAGAGAATTCTGATGCTGACTCCAAGAAGAAAGGGAGTCTCTTCCCTATGAAGGTGAAGCCTTGTTTGGTGACTGCCTAGTTAATTTGATCTCGGCAGCTCCCGCAGGTAAGTCAACCTTCTTGCCCTATGTTCCCTCCCAACGGATGAAGACGCATCATTATCTGATGCAGTCATTTCGGCCCAATAGATATGCAAGAAGTTAAGATTCCCCTTTCTTTGCAGGTAGAGGAAGGAGAAGAGAGAAGAGGTCTGCATCCTCTTCAAGATCGCAGGAGCAGAGATCATCCTCTGATAGCCAGACAGCTGATTGGATGGATATGTGGAATGTTTTAAATGCTAGTGTAAACTCATTGCACAAAAGATTAGACAAGGCAGAAGCTTTGGGACAGTCAGGGTTTCAACCCATGCCTGATCCTATGTTGCAGGGACTGTCAGGGTCTCATAAGCGCCCACTATCCAGATTGTTGACACAGATACCGACACGGATTCTGACTCCAGTGTCGATTACGATGATGCAAAGTTACAGCCAAAATTGGCAAAATCCATTCGATTTATGATTATGGCAATAAAAGATGTTTTGCACATCACAGAGGAACCCCCTGTCGCTGACAAGAGGGTACATATGTACAAGGGAAAGAAGCCTGAGGTAACCTTTCCCCCCTCACACGAGCTGAACGAGTTATGTGAAAAAGCTTGGGAATCTCCAGATAAAAGACTGCAGATTTCCAAAAGGATTCTTATGGCGTATCCTTTCCCATCAACGGATAGGTTACGATGGGAATGCTCCCCTAGGGTGGACAAAGCATTAACACGCTTATCCAAGAAGGTAGCCCTCCCGTCCCAGGATACGGCTACCTTCAAAGAGTGTGCTGACCGCAAACAGGAGATTACCCTGAAGTCCATTTATACACATTCAGGTACCTTACTCAGACCGGCAATTGCGTCGGCCTGGGTGTGTAGTGCTGTAGCGGCATGGACAAATACCTTATCTGAGGGGATGGATAGCCTAGACAAGGATACTATTTTATTGACCCTGGGGCATATAAGAGATGCTGTCCTATATATGTGTGTATGCAAACTACAGGTGGTGCTGCAGGGCCCACACCCTTTTACTTGTCTTGTAGAGCAGCTCTGAAGCTGTTACAGTGCCCAGCTGCTGCAAGAAATCAGCTTGAATGCTTCAGGGGCTTGGGCATGGCCAACATGAGCCCCACACCGAAGGAGGGTGGGGGTGTTTAATGCAAACTTGGGGTTATACAAGCGCCGCAAAAGGCCGCCATGCCCTGCATGCCCCTTTTCTCTTTTCATATACAGATGAGGGTTCCAGCCAACTTTGGCCCACTGCTTGGATGACATCACCGTATGCAAATCCGTCTGCTGCAGACCTTCCCCCAGGAATGCTTGCAATAGTTGTTGCATATGGTTTAATGTCTGAGGGTGCTTCAGTATTAGGCAGCCTTCCGCCCTCCCATGTTCATCTGAAAAGATGTGGTCTCCCTGCAGTTGTTGTCCCCAGACGAGAGTTCCCTTGTGCTTCCTCAGTTAAATCTCCTTAACTTGACGGGGGTGTGCCCGAGCAGCCGCCCTCCCCAGCCCTATCCCAACACATACTTATCTTGCATATGAGATCTCTTGATCATGAAGATAGTTCTCACAGGTTGAGGTTCATCCTGGCCCCGCTCCCCGCTGGAGAGCGCTGATGGGGACAGCAGCGGGGCTTCAGCAGAAGGGTGAGTATGTGTGGCCAGAGACCTCCTTTCCCATGTGCAGGCCTGCAGAGTCTGCCACGCAGGATGGGGCATGTGGCACTCTCCCTCCCAGGGGCTCTTCCAGATGTAGCTCCTCAGCAGTATTTTTCCCGGGCTGCGCGGCGCTCTCCCCGACTGGCATCCGCCCTGGAACACTGCCTTCCTCAACGCAACATCAGCAGGGGGCCCTGGCCTCATCACCATCCCAGGTCTTTCTCATGTATGTATCATGTATGTGTGTGTGATATATGTATGAATCATATATGTTTGTGATATATATATAAATATATATGTATGTATGTATCTATCTATCTATCTATCGTATGTGTGTGTATATATATGTATCTATCATGTATGTATGTATGTATCTATCTTGTATGTATGTGTTCTATCTATCTATCTATCTATCTATCGTGTGTGTGATATATGTATGTATCTATCATGTATGTGTTATATGTATGTATCACACCTTCCTATATACATACATACATACATACATACATACATACATACATACACACACCTATATCTGTACGTACACTGACATACACACACCAACATCTATAGATAAACACGCTGACCCCTAAACGTACACCAACGTACCCACACCTGCATCTATACCTACACATGCTGACACGTGGACGTACACCGGCTTACCCACATGTGAATCTATACATACATGTGCTGACACCTGGACATACACTGATGTACCCACACCTAACATCTATACATACACATGCTAACACCTGGACGTATACAGACGTACCCACATTTGCATCCATGCATATATAGATGTAGGTGTGTGTACGTCAGTGTACGTCCAGGTGTCAACGCGTGTATGTATAGATGCAGGTGTGGGTACGTCTGTGTATGTCCAGGTGTCAGAATGTGTATGTATAGATGCAGGTGTGGGAAGGTCAGTGTAGGTTCAGGTGTCAGCGCGTGTATGTATAGATGCAGGTGCTTGTATGTCCAGATGTCAGTGCATGTATGTATAGATGCAAGTGTGGGTACGTCGGTGTATGTCCATTTGTCAGCGCGTGTATATATAGATGCAGGTGCTTGTATGTTGGTGTATGTCCAGGTGTCAGCATGTGTATGTATAGATGCAGGTGTGGGAATGTTGGTGTATGTCCAGGTGTCAGGGCGTGTATGTATGGATATTAGGTGTGGGTACATCAGTGTATGTCCAGGTGTTAGCGCATGTATGTATAGATGCAGGATAATAATCACACAGCGTGCCCCCCACCAATCACAAACCTCCCCCACCCCCTGTATGACATAAACACCGCTAATTCCACTTACACACAATAATTTCAGTTTGCGACCAGGAGCCGGCAATGTATGTGCACCCAAATGAAGCCACTGTACATGCCCTGCAGGCTGCTATGTACTGCACAGGTGCAACAAATGTAAATGCCCTATCTTTAAAATGGGGCATATTTTACTAAATTAAAAAAACCTGTAACTTTCTGTAAAACCTTAACCCCAAAAGGCACTACACTAACATCGGGGTGTAGAGTTGGATCTTGATCCAAGGCACCAACAGGCTAAAGCTTTGACTGTTCCCAGGATGCCTTGCACCGCCTCCTCTACAACCCTGCCCAGTGGCGTAACTAGACCTTTGTGGGCCCCATAGCAAAATTCTGAATGGGCCCACCAGCACTCAACAAGAATGAGTGGCGTTTGGGGTCAGAAAAGTAGAGGGGAAGGGGTCTGACAGAGTAGGGGGCAGGACATGAATGAATAGAAACTGAGGTGTCCATTATATAAAGAAATACAGTATGTGTGTCTGTGTGTATATCACACACACACACATATAAGGGAAATTCAAATGCCCTCAATTATTGCGCCCATTACACTCTGGTTTAGGTGCACAAAGCACCTAAACCTGAATAAAGTAATGGGCGCGATCATGAAAAGACACCGTTTGGTTGCCCAAATGGGTCTCTTTGCACACATTTCAGCTTGTTTCCCCTGGGGGTAGCTAGCTGAAATAAACATGTCGCACCCGTTGGCAGCAACATTAGAATAGCTGCTGACGGGCACGATTGAGGGAGGAAAGGGACATTTGAATCCAGCCCATAGATGCAATGTGAATATGTAATTTGTACCTTCCTATCTTAAAATGTATATAGTAGTGTTTACACTAGAGGTCTTTCCGAACCCCCTAATCCTAACATTGTAATTTGCTTTAGGGCGCACCTCCAATTAGTCTAGTGTTTCGTATTTTCACATTAAATACTTTCTTGCATTGGTTGGTTAAAGATTAGATCGTATATTTTTCTAGATATAGCTGTGCATAGTCTACAAGGCTACATGCTTCTCCCCTAACTAGAGATGTGCAGCGGGCATTTTTCGTGTTTCATGTTTTGGTTTTGGTTTCGGATCCGCAGTTGTGTTTTGGATACGGACGCGTTTTGGCAAAACCACCCTTTCGGGTTTTGTATTCGGGTGATTTTTTTTTAAAACCTCAAACAGCTAAAATCATAGAATTTGGGGGTAATTTTGATCCTATAGTATTAAGCTCAATAACCATAATTTCTACTCCTTTCCAGTCTATTCTGAACACCTCACACCTCCCAATATTATTTTTAGTCCTAAAATTTGCACCAAGGTCCCTGGATGACTAAGCTAAGCGACCCAAGTGGGCAGCACAAACACCTGGCCCATCTAGGAGTGGCACTGCAGTGTCAGACAGGATGGCACTTAAAAAAATAGCCCCAAACAGCACATGATGCAAAGATAAATAAAAAAAGAGGCGCAAGATGAAATTGTAGTGTGTCTCTCCTGCTCAGTGTCAGTTCTCAGTAGTATCCTCATCAGTGCTCAGTATCACTGCTCATTGTCTTGTGCTGCAATGTGGTGCTCAGTATACTAGAGTACATTACTAATAGTCCAGTGCTGCATCTTGCTGCTCAGTGTCAGTTCTAGTATCCTCATCAGTGCTCAGTATCACTGCTCATTGTCTTGTGCTGCATTGTGGTGCTCAGTATACTACAGAACATTACTAATAGTCCAGTGCTGCATCTGGCTGCTCAGTGTCAGTTCTAGTAATCTCATCAGTGCTCCGTATCACTGCTCATTGTCTTGTGGTGCTCAGTATACTACAGTACATTACTAATACTCCAGTGTCTTGTGCCGCATATGGCTGCTGTAGGGTGCTGTGGTAGTGTCCTGTCACTGTGCATATGTCATCATTCCAGTCACAGTGATATCTGGTATCTATCTAGTGGTATCTAATTCCAGACATTACCACCGTCTAATTCCAGATATATTACTGGCATATAATTCCACACATTAAAAAATGGAGAACAAAAAGGTGGAGGGTAAAATAGGGAAAGATCAAGATCCACTTCCACCTAGTGCTGAAGCTGCTGCCACTAGTCAAGGCAGAGACAATTCAATGCCATCAACATTATGTAATGATTATACGATACATTATATATCATATCATTGTATGGTTGTAAAATACAACTTAAAAACTTTAATGAATAAATACATAAAGTAGCTTTTATGTAACCTTTTTAAACCTATTAGCATAGACCGAATCTCATCGTGTGTATAGGCCTTTAGTTCAACAACAGCATGGGACCAGTTAGTGTGTTTTGACTAGAGATGAGCGCCTGAAATTTTTCGGGTTTTGTGTTTTGGTTTTGGGTTCGGTTCCGCGGCCGTGTTTTGGGTTCGAACGCGTTTTGGCAAAACCTCACCGAATTTTTTTTGTCGGATTCGGGTGTGTTTTGGATTCGGGTGTTTTTTTCCAAAAACACTAAAAAACAGCTTAAATCATAGAATTTGGGGGTCATTTTGATCCCAAAGTATTATTAACCTCAAAAACCATAATTTACACTCATTTTCAGTCTATTCTGAATACCTCACACCTCACAATATTATTTTTAGTCCTAAAATTTGCACCGAGGTCGCTGTGTGAGTAAGATAAGCGACCCTAGTGGCCGACACAAACACCGGGCCCATCTAGGAGTGGCACTGCAGTGTCACGCAGGATGTCCCTTCCAAAAAACCCTCCCCAAACAGCACATGACGCAAAGAAAAAAAGAGGCGCAATGAGGTAGCTGTGTGAGTAAGATTAGCGACCCTAGTGGCCGACACAAACACCGGGCCCATCTAGGAGTGGCACTGCAGTGTCACGCAGGATGGCCCTTCCAAAAAACCCTCCCCAAACAGCACATGACGCAAAGAAAAAAAGAGGCGCAATGAGGTAGCTGACTGTGTGAGTAAGATTAGCGACCCTAGTGGCCGACACAAACACCGGGCCCATCTAGGAGTGGCACTGCAGTATGTATGTATAAAGAAAGAAAAAAAAAACCACGGTTAGGTGGTATATACAATTATGGACGGGCTGCCGAGTGCCGACACAGAGGTAGCCACAGCCGTGAACTACCGCACTGTACTGTGTCTGCTGCTAATATATAGACTGGTTGATAAAGAGATAGTATACTCGTAACTAGTATGTATGTATAAAGAAAGAAAAAAAAACCACGGTTAGGTCACTGGTATATACAATTATGGACGGGCTGCCGAGTGCCGACACAGAGGTAGCCACAGCCGTGAACTACCGCACTGTACACTGGTTGATAAAGAGATAGTAGTATACTCGTAACAACTAGTATGACGACGGTATAAAGAATGAAAAAAAAACCACGGTTAGGTGGTATATAATACAATTATGGTTGGACGGACTGCCTGCCGAGTGCCGACACAGAGGTAGCCACAGCCGTGAACTACCGCACTGTACACTGGTTGATAAAGAGATAGTAGTATACTCGTAACAACTAGTATGACGACGGTATAAAGAATGAAAAAAAAACCACGGTTAGGTGGTATATAATACAATTATGGTTGGACGGACTGCCTGCCGAGTGCCGACACAGAGGTAGCCACAGCCGTGAACTACCGCACTGTACACTGGTTGATAAAGAGATAGTAGTATACTCGTAACAACTAGTATGACGACGGTATAAAGAACGAAAAAAAAACCACGGTTAGGTGGTATATATTATAATACAATTATGGATGGACGGACTGCCTGCCGAGTTCCGACACAGAGGTAGCCACAGCCGTGAACTACCGCACTGTACACTGGTTGATAAAGAGATAGTAGTATACTCGTAACAACTAGTATGACTGACTATGACGGTATAAAGAATGAAAAAAAAACCACGGTTAGGTGGTATATATTATAATACAATTATGGATGGACGGACTGCCTGCCGACTGCCGACACAGAGGTAGCCACAGCCGTGAACTACCGCACTGTACACTGGTTGATAAAGAGATAGTAGTATACTCGTAACAACTAGTATGACACTATGACGGTATAAAGAATGAAAAAAAAACCACGGTTAGGTGGTATATATTATAATAATAATACAATTATGGATGGACGGACTGCCTGCCGACTGCCGACACAGAGGTAGCCACAGCCGTGAACTACCGCACTGTACACTGGTTGATAAAGAGATAGTAGTATACTCGTAACAATTAGGATGACACTATGACGGTATAAAGAATGAAAAAAAAACCACGGTTAGGTGGTAGGTATATAATAATAAATAATACAATTCTGGTCGGACGGACTGCCTGCCGTGTGCCGACACAGAGGTAGCCACAGCCGTGAACTACCGCACTGTACACTGGTTGATAAAGAGATAGTAGTATACTCGTAACAATTAGGATGACACTATGACGGTATAAAGAATGAAAAAAAAACCACGGTTAGGTGGTAGGTATATAATAATAAATAATACAATTCTGGTCGGACGGACTGCCTGCCGTGTGCCGACACAGAGGTAGCCACAGCCGTGAACTACCGCACTGTACACTGGTTGATAAAGAGATAGTAGTATACTCGTAACAATTAGGATGACACTATGACGGTATAAAGAATGAAAAAAAAACCACGGTTAGGTGGTAGGTATATAATAATAAATAATACAATTCTGGTCGGACGGACTGCCTGCCGTGTGCCGACACAGAGGTAGCCACAGCCGTGAACTACCGCACTGTACACTGGTTGATAAAGAGATAGTAGTATACTCGTAACAATTAGGATGACACTATGACGGTATAAAGAATGAAAAAAAAACCACGGTTAGGTGGTAGGTATATAATAATAAATAATACAATTCTGGTCGGACGGACTGCCTGCCGTGTGCCGACACAGAGGTAGCCACAGCCGTGAACTACCGCACTGTACTGTGTCTGCTGCTAATATAGACTGGTTGATATTTAAAGAGATATTAGTAGTATACAACAATACTATACTGGTGGTCAGGCACTGGTCACCACTCCTGCAGCAAAAGTGTGCACTGTTAATTAATATAATTGTACTCCTGGCTCCTGCTAACAACCTGCAGTGCTCCCCAGTCTCCCCCACAATTAATTATAAGCTTTTAATTTATACATTGATGACTGTGCAGCACACTGGGCTGAGCTGAGTGCACACAGACTGAGTCACACTGTGTGACTGACTGTGCTGTGTATCGTTTTTTTTTTCAGGCAGAGAACGGATATAGCAGAGAGAAGTGAACGGATATATTATATTAAATAAAAGTTAACTAGCAACTGCACTGGTCACTGACTGTGGTAAACTAACTCTGTCTGCGACTCTGCACAATCTCTCTCTATCTAATCTATCTATCTCTATTCTAATGGAGAGGACGCCAGACACGTCCTCTCCCTATCAATCTCAATGCACGAGTGAAAATGGCGGCGACGCGCGGCTCCTTATATAGAATCCGAGTCTCGCGATAGAATCCGAGCCTCGCGAGAATCCGACAGCGTCATGATGACGTTCGGGCGCGCTCGGGTTAACCGAGCAAGGCGGGAAGATCCGAGTCGCTCGGACCCGTGGAAAAAAAAGTGAAGTTCGTGCGGGTTCGGATTCAAAGAAACCGAACCCGCTCATCTCTAGTTTTGACCACTGCACAGCACCTGGTGTTATATAGTAAGCACCACTATGGCATAGTATACAGCATTATGGGCCTGATATGAGTGTGACCAGCGGTGATGTGGAATGCAGTAGGAGGTGCTGTTTAGCAAGCACCACTTCTATATTCACCATGCAGTATATTGTGTGAATATAGAAGTGTTGGCTGTGTTATGTATTAGAGTAATTATTGCAGCTCCCAGCTAAAATTGCAACAATGTAATTTAGTGACAAGCTGCAGAGATTAACCCTTTCTGTGGCTGCTGCACAACCTCTATTCATATCGCTGAATTCAATTAGGGAGATGTTCTCACCCCGCGAGCAAGCGCAGGTATATGCCACACTTAAATGTATGGGTATGGTCTCCATAAAATGAGCGTAGCCTTGCAGGCAAAGACTACCTTACACCCTAGTTCTTGACCCTGCACCAACAGACCTCGGCCACCACAGGGAAAAAAGTACAGTAATTTCCACCATGTTAAGCCCCACACATTAATGCCCTTTGGAACATATTATGTCACACACCACAATATCTGTGATACACTATGCCCTACAGTAAAGCTTCTAATTACTTTTACAAAAACTGCTCAACGCCAAGAGTTTCACGTGCTGGGTGTCATGCTCATTGCCAGGGGTTTCACTCTCTGGGTGTCATGCTCATTGCCAGGGGGAACGCAGTAGGAGGTGTTATATAGTAAGCACCACTATGGCATAGTATATAGCATTATATATATTGTGAGCACTGGTGATGTTGAGTGCAGTAGAGCTGCTGCTGGGTAATTACAATTTACTTCAACCACCAATATATTCTGCTGCACTATATATATGAAGATCTAATTCTGCTGGGTAATTACAATTGACTACAACCACCAATATATTCTGCTGCACTATATCTATATTTGCAAAGCTAATTCTGCTGGGTAATTACAATTGACTACAACCACCAATATATTCTGCTGCACTCTATCTATATATGCAAAGCTAATTCTGCTGAGTAATTACAATTGACTACAACCACCAATATATTCTGCTGCACTATATCTATATATGCAAAGCTAATTCTGCTGGGTAATGCAAATTGAAACATTATTGCATAGTATGTGATTTTTAAGTACTTTTTTAAAGTTTTGAATGATAAAGACCCAGTTTAATCTTTGTGGAATGCCTGGTTGTTGTTTTTAAGGTAATTTATTGCCTGGCATTTGAGGTGGGGGGGGGTTTGGTTACAGATTTCAATTATTGGTTTTACTTGTAATAGTCTTCTACTTAAGTCCAATGGTGTAGGCTGTGCAAAGCCGTTTGGCTGTGCATTTATTGATCCAAGCGTGCATTTTTATCAAAGCGTGATAAAATTGACACATAACAGCAGTGTTCAATCAGCATTAATTTATCTTCAGCTGATATCGATTGTGAATTGACGTTTCTTCTCTTCTTGTCACCTCCAGGTAATTACAATTGACTACAACCACCAATATATTCTGCTGCACTATATCTATATATGCAAAGCTAATTCTGCTGGGTAATGCAAATTGAAACATTATTGCATAGTATGTGATTTTGAAGTACTTTTTTAAAGTTTTGAATGATATAGACCCAGTTTAATCTTTGTGGAATGCCTGGTTGTTGTTTTTAAGGTAATTTATTGCCTGGCATTTGAGGGGGTGGGGTGTGGTTACAGATTTCAATTATTGGTTTCACTTGTAATAGTCTTCTACTTAAGTCCAATGGTGTAGGCTGTGCAAAGCCATTTGGCTGTGCATTTATTGATCTAAGCGTGCATTTTTATCAAAGCGTGATAAAATTGACACATAACAGCAGTGTTCAATCAGCGTTCAATCGAAGTGAAAAAGAAGGAAAACAGAAGCACACCAATCTAACAAAACAAAGAAAACTGAAGAACTAATAACAAATGTGAGTCACTTACTCCTCAGATCACTCACCTCCTGATTGTTGCATCTGATTACATAGCACAGAACTACCTTACTTGGACATTTCATAAACCATCCATTTCACCTACAAATGCCTGTATCTGTATTATTGTAATTTTGTTTTTTAAGCACAGCTGCACCAATGCAATTTTGCCTGCAAACACTTAAAACATCTAACATAATTACCATTGCTTCTTAAACCTCTCACAATCCTTTCATTTCTTACACTCCAAATACATTTCTGCACCCACTTTATCTACGCTTTTGACTCATTTCATACTAAATCTACACCCCTTGAGCCTACACTGCTTTTCTCACCTGCATTTCTGCAATTCTTCTGCTCGGATTGCCTTACAGTCTCCTCTCCTACTTCCACTACTTCAACCTATTTACCTACTTAACACTATGTCAAGGTTTTCTTATACTCCCCACATCACTCAGTGTCTACCTAATAATGTATCTTTATCCTTCCCCACTAGTCTCCTCCACCTCCTCCTCTCTCCCCTCCTCTGTCTCCCCTCCATCCCTCTGTTTCCTTCCCCCACCTTTCCTGTTACCCCACTTTCATTCACCTCTGCCCCATGGTCCTGCTACCCCACAACTCAGCCCTGCTCCCTCTCTCCCTTCCCTGTCACCTCCCCACACCCCCATCCACATCACACTGACCTCCCTCCCTGCCCACCTTTGGTAAACGTAACCGAAAGGCAACTGGGTTGACTCTTTTAATAATAAGAAATGGCCCAATAAATTTGGGTCCCAGTCTAGCTGAGGATTGTCGAAGCCTGATGTTGCGAGTCGACAACCACACCCTATCTCCCACCTTAAAAGTGCAAGGACGTCGGAGCCTGTCAGAAAATTTCTTCTCTCGAAAGGCCGCTTTTCTGAGAGCAAGGTGCACCTTTTTCCAAATGGCTCTGAGATGGGAGGTTAAGGTAAGCGAGGAGACTGAGGAATGATGAAAAAAAGAATTAGCTCTGGGGTGAAAACCAAAAACTGAAAAGAATGGAGACTCTTTAGTGGAGGAATGACAAGAATTATTGTAAGCAAATTCAGCCAACGGAAGAAACTCGGACCAATCATTCTGGAGTTTGGCTGAATACAAGCGCAAATATTGTTTCAATGATTGGTTAACTCGTTCGGTTTGCCCGTTGGATTGTGGGTGGTAACCGGATGTTAACGACAATTTCATCTTCAATGAGGCACAAAAACATTTCCAGAATTGTGCGATGAATTGTGGACCCCGATCAGAAACAATATCAGTAGGTAACCCATGAAGCCTGAATACATGGCGGAGAAACAAAACTGCCAACCCTTGGGCAGAAGGCAATCGGGGAAGAGCAATAAAATGAGCCATTTTACTAAAACGGTCCACTACCACCCATATGACTCGGAATCCGGCTGAAAGGGGAAGGTCAACCACAAAATCCATGGAAATATGAGACCACGGCCTGAGAGGAACATTTAAGGGCATAAGTTGCCCGATGGGCAAGGAACGGGGAACCTTATGCTGTGCACAAACCTGACATGAATAAACAAATTCCTTGACGTCTTTAGAAAGACCAGGCCACCATACTGAGCGAGAGACTAACTCCAATGTCTTAGAGACTCCTGGATGCCCTGAAACTTTGTTATCATGGAATTCCGTTAAAACAGTAACTCTCAAAAACTCAGGGACGTAAAGACGACCAGCAGGAGTAATTCTAGGAGCTTGGTGTTGAAGCTGTTTTAACTGGGTAAATAAATCTTGTGTGAGGCCCGCCCAGATGACCGAAGATGGAAGTATGGGGGTAACAGGATTGTTATTGTGAACCGGAAGAAAGCTATGTGACAGGGCATCAGCCTTAGTATTCTTGGAACCAGGCCTGAAAGTGATTATAAATTTGAAACGCGTAAAAAATAATGCCCAACGTGCCTGCCGGGCATTAAGCCGCTTAGCCGATTCAATCTATTGCAGGTTCTTATGGTCAGTCAATACCGAAATAGTATGTTTTGCTCCCTCCAGCCAATGCCTCCACTCCTCGAAAGCCCATTTTACCGCCAGTAACTCCCGATTACCAACGTCATAGTTGGATTCAGCGGAGGAGAATTTCCTGGACATAAAGGCACAAGGATATAACTCCAGAGACTCCGGATCCTTTTGAGAAAGGATAGCCCCCACTCCAACCTCCGAGGCATCAACCTCCACCACAAAGGGCAATTCCGGATTAGGATGTCTGAGGACTGGAGCCGAGACAAAGGCTTGTTTCTAGGCCCGGAAGGACAACTCAGCTTCACGCGACCAGTTGGTAGGATCCGCTCCTTTCTTTGTCAGAGCTACAATGGGAGCAACCAGGTCAGAAAAAGAATGAATGAACCTCCTATAATAATTCGCAAACCCTAAAAAACGCTTAATTGCTTTTAAATTGGTGGGTTGCGCCCAACTAAGGATGGCCTGGAGTTTCTTTGGTTCCATGGAAAATCCCTGAGGGGAAATTATGTACCCTAAAAAAGATACTTCCGTGACATGAAACTCACACTTCTCCAGCTTGGCATATAAATGATTCTCACATAACTTTTGAAGAACCAGACGCACCTGGGTAACATGTTGTTCCATTGATTTAGAAAAAATCAGGATGTCGTCTAAGTAAACGACCACGAATTTCCCTAGGAAGTCACGGAGCACATCGTTAATGAGGTCTTGAAAAACTGCCGGAGCATTGGACAGGCCGAACGGCATCACCAGGTATTCGTAGTGACCCGACTGAGTACTGAAGGCCGTTTTCCACTCATCTCCAGATTTAATTCGGATGAGGTTGTACGCTCCTCTAAGGTCAATTTTAGAAAAAATCACAGCAGAACGTAACTGATCAAAGAGTACAGAAATCAACGGCAAAGGATAGGTGTTTTTAACTGAGATCTTATTCAGGGCTCTAAAATCAATGCAAGGTCTAAGCGAGCCATCCTTTTTCTCCACAAAGAAGAAGCCTGCACTTAAAGGAGATTTTGATGGTCTAATAAATCCTTTCTCAAGGCTCTCCTTTACATAATCATTCATAGCCGCAGTTTCTGGCCCGGATAATGCATATAATCTTCCCTTTGGCAATGCGGCACCAGGAATTAACTCAATAGCACAATCATAAGGCCGATGGGGAGGCAGAATGTCCGCATTGCCTTTGGAGAAAACATCAGCAAACTCCTGGTATTCCACCGGAATGAGTTCTGGAATGATAGCTGCTACTCTGACTGGAAACGTGATACATTCCTTATCACAAAAAGTACCCCAATGTGAAATCTCCCCCGACCGCCAATCAATGGTGGGATTATGAAAGGCCAGCCAAGGGTGACCCAGAACAACTGGAACTGCTGGGCAATGTGTAAGAAAGAACTCGATTTTCTCGGAATGTAGAGCTCCTACTGTAAGTAGTACAGGGGGTGTACAGAGAGAAATAATCCCATTAGACAGCGGACTCCCATCTAAGCCATGCATGGTGACACACCTACCCAAAGGTAACTGAGGAATGCCTAAGGCCTTAGCCAAAGTTAAATCCATAAAGTTTCCTGCAGCTCCACTGTCAACAAAAGCCGACACCAAAGAACTGAGGCTGCCAAAGGAAACTTTAACTGGGACTAAAAGGGAGTTATTCGAGGAGATAAGCTGCAGACCTAGGTGAACCCCCTCACAATTCACCTGGTCAAAGCGTTTCCCGACTTGTTCGGACAATTACGAGCAAAATGTCCCTTACCCCCACAGTACAGACAAAGACCAGAATTTTGCCTTCTGGCTCTTTCTTCAGGAGACAGCCGGAAGAGACCCATCTGCATGGTCTCCTCTACGTCTTCAGGAATGGAATATACACACGGACTTGACCTTACAGGTGCTCCTTTTTCAGCCCTCCGCTCTCTGAGACGACGATCAATCTTAATAGAAAGCTCCATGAGTTTATCGAGAGTCTCAGGAGCGGGGTACTGAAGGAGACTGTCTTTTATAGACTCTGATAAGCCGAGGCGAAACTGACTGCGCAGGGCTGGGTCATTCCAGCCACAGTCGTTCGACCAACGGCGAAACTCCGTACAATAAACCTCTGCAGGATTTCTACCCTGTCTGAGAGCGCGCAACTGACTTTCAGCGGACGCCTCTCTATCAGGGTCATCATACAAGAGCCCTAAAGACTCAAAAAAAGCGTCAATTGACAACAATGCCGGATCCTCTGCTCTTAAACCAAATGCCCAGGTCTGAGGATCCCCCTGGAGCAAAGAAATAATAAACCCGACCCGCTGAGATTCAGTACCCGAGGAAGTCGGTCTTAAACGAAAATAAAGTTTACAGGATTCTTTAAAATTAAAAAAACTCTTTTCTATCACCAGAAAAACGGTCAGGCAAATGCATCTTTGGTTCAGGGACTACCCTTGGGGAAGCTCGCAAAAGATCTTCCTGCGACTTCACCCAAAGAGAAAGATCCTGAACCATCTGAGTAAGTTCTAGAATCTGGCTGACTAAGAGCTGACCAGGATTTGGCCCTAAACCTGTTGGATTCATGAGGCCGATAAACTCTCACAAAACTGAATGAGAAAAAATTAAACCCTGTTTAATTTTAAGTTTTGGTATGGCCGGTAATAATGTTATGATTCCAGCACTCTGGTCAGAGAAGATCTTATGGCAAGGACTGGAGCACTGGAACGGAATGCTGGGGAAGGGAGCAGGACAGGAAAATAGCCCCTGGCGCCCTAACTCTGTTGTCTCACCCGTGTTGTCAGAAATCCCCTGCGAGACTATGGTTTCTTGAGCCCTTGGCAGCCGCGTTTGAAGGGCGGATTATGTCTGCCCAACTTCGATGCCCCCCGGTCTTAATGAGAGACAAAGGGAAACCTGAGACAGGGTGATAACAAGAGGCCCTCTAACTAAACAACCAGGCCAGGGGCTAAGCAAACTCAAAACTATAATATGTGCGGAGAAACCGCCAGGAAAAAGGACAACCAAAATATCCACTTGTCCAATTCTCCTACCCGGCACCGCCAAGTACCAGAGAGGACTTGTGGAAGCGGAACCCTCCGCAAGTGCTCCAAACACAAAATATAAAAGGTAAAGCGGCTGAGCCGCAACACACGGCAGAGCCGCAACTCACGAACACCACTGGATATAAAACGGTGATCAGTCAGGACTCCAGGGAACCAAACGACCTCTTGGGATGAGATGATAACTCCCGAATACCGGACTTCTGCGGACTGGAATGACCGGATACAGCAGGACTGGAAACAGACTCTCAGCAAACAAAGGCAGCATGCAGGAAGCTATTACCGGCGTCTGTGAGAAGCCCTGGGAGTGTATTTAACAAGGAGTCCTCCAATCAGCTGCTAAAGGCTGATTAGAATAAATGCCAGAGAGCAGGTGAATATCTTAATTTCCTAAAGCCTAGCAACGGGGAACGCGGTCCGCCAGTGGCGTCCCCGTTGCTAGGGTCCGTGCGGCTCAGCGCGCCCGGCGTCTAGCGTTGCTAGGGAGCCGGCGGCTGTACGTGCACGGCGTCTCTAGTTGCTAGGCGCCGGGCCGCGCAGACCATCAAGTGGACCCCGGCGCCTAACAGTATGACTCCCAAAAACAACAACCGCGTCATTGGGACCAACTGCGATTTTGGCAAGTTTAGGAGCCAACCATGTTGTTGAAGAACTGTCAGGGAGAGTGCAATGTTTTGCACCAACTGGTCCCTGGATCTCGCCTTTATCAGGAGATCATCCAAGTACGGGATAATTGTGACTTCTTGCTTGCGAAGGAGAACCATAATTTCCGCCATCACCCTGGTGAAAATCCTCAGAGCCGTGGACAGACCAAACGGCAATGTCTGAAATTGGTAATGACAATCCTGAATTGCAAACCTTAGGTAGCTTGAGGCAGTGGCTAAATGGGAACATGTAAGTAGGCATCCTTTATGTCTACCAAAACCATGAAATCTCCGTCCTCCGGACTGGAGATCACTGCCCTGAGAAATTCCATCTTGAAATTGAATTTCTTTAGGAAGAAATTGAGGGATTTCAGATTTAAGATTGGTCTGACTGAGCCGTCCGGCTTCGGGACCACGAAGAGGCTTGAATAAAAACCTTCTCCCTGCTGACTAAGGCCAATTTGAACAATCGGTGAGGGGGAACGTCTTGAAACCCCAGTTTGTACCCTTGGGACACTATTTGTAAAACCCACGAGTCCAGGTCCGAATGAATCCAGAACTGACTGAAGAGTTTTAGACGTGCCCCCACTGGTGTGGGCTCCTGCAAGAAAGCCCCAGTGTCATGCAGTGGATTTGGCAGAAGCAGAGGACAATCTCTGGTCCTGCGATCTTGAAGAGGCTACAGACCTCTTCCTTTTCCTTCCTTTACCTGCAAAGAAAGGGGAATCTAAACTTCTTGCATATCTATTGGGCCAAAATGACTGCGGTAGATAATGATGCGTCTTCATCCGTTGACAGGGAACATAGGGCAAGAAGGTTGACAAGCTATTACCGGCGTCTGTGTGAAGCACTGAGAAGGTATTTAGCAGGGAGTCCTTCAATCAGAAGTTCAGAGCCTGATTAGCACAATGCCGTGCAGCTGCCTTGCTGCACGACCAGAAGGCAAGTGTGTGTGTGTAGTTTACTTGATTGACCCTGCAAGGGGAGCGCAGTCCGTCCGTGGCGTCCCCGTTGCTAGGGTCCAGGCGGCTCAGCGCGCCCGGCGTCCTAGCGTTGCTAGGGAGCCGGCGGCTAGCACACTCGGCGTCCCTAGTTGCTAGGCGCCGGGCCGCGAGGACATCGCGGACCACGGCGCCTAACACCTGTGTGTTCTCTTCCTCTCCTACCTCACTCTGGAACTGGCCGCCCAGAGAACGAGAGGGCAGCGGCTGACATCAGAGAGGGTGCAGCAATCTGTGTGGGCAGAGCCCCTCACAGCAAGGTGTCCTTATGCTGTGCCCCGTGTAATCACTGTGATCCATACAGACTCTCACCCTGGTATGCTCTCTATTATTTATTTTTTTACACTGCGGCATGCTCGAGGGAAGGGAGCAGGCACCACCCCACCGCCACTACTCCTCCGCCAGCATCACTGCCGAGCCGGTCAGTGTTCCGGCGGCAATGAGCAGTAGGCAGCCACCAGCAACAACAGTCAGGAAGCTGTTACTCCCGGCAGCAGTAGCGTCAAGCTGCAATTCAGCCAGCGGCACGATGATCCGGGAGACAGTGGCAGCACAGGGAAGCAGTACCCCCTCCAATCGCAGCACCAACTAGGAGACTGAGGCAGCAACCTGCCCCCAGCAGCAGCACCACCCTGATGATAGGTAAGATGCATTTTGGTGTCACAAGAAGGTGGCCGGAGTAGTGGCTGGCTGTGGTCACACCCCGGGGAAAAGTGATAGTGATTTCAGTGTTCCCTTGCGCGGGGATTGGATGTGTAGATGTATGGAGGCTATGTATGTATAGATGTGAGCGGAAGTGTGCGGATGTATGAGAGCGGCAGTGTGCGGATGTATGAGAGCGGCAATGTACGGCTGTATAAATGCGTCGGTGTGCGGCTGTATGAGTGCGATGGTGTGCGGCTGTATGCGTGCGGCGGTGTGCGGCTGTAAGAGTGCGGCAGTGTGCGGCTGTAAGAGTACGGCTGTAAGAGTGCGGCTGTAAGAGTGCGGCTGTAAGAGTGCGGCTGTAAGAGTGCGGGGTTGTACGGATGTATGAGAGCGGGGTTGTACGGATGTATGAGAGCGGGGTTGTACGGATGTATGAGAGCGGCAGTGTATGGATGTATGAGAGCAACAGTGTACAGTTGTGTGAGAGCGGCAGTGTGCGGATGTATGAGAGTGGCGGTGTACGGATGTATGAGAGCGGCAGTGTATGGATGGCAGCGTCATAGGGAGGGATGTCGGAATGCTGTTATAGGGTTCCTAATACAAAATGCCACGTTGGGCTTGATGGGCAGGTAGTGCGGCAAGCACACCCAAATTGGCATCTGACGTCGCCTGCAGTCCACACTGTTGTGAGGAGTCAGAGTTAATTTTGACTGTGTAGTGTACTCACAGAGGACCTACCGCCCGTCCCCTCCTCGCATCTGAGCAGCAGGTCAGGCTCTTATTTTCTTTTTAATCAGGAGAGGCCGAGTGAACTGTGAGCAGGGGGGCAGAGCTACATGGGACCCAGAGGGGCTGCTGTGCTGTCAGAGAGGGAGAGGAAGAGAGAGATGAAGCTACTGCAGATCCCCAGCTGATTGTGAGGTGCCGGGTTGAAGGGTGATGTGATCACCCTTCTCCCTCGCTGCCGCTGGGGACCGCATCTAGGCTTCCTCCATCGAGGGCATGCGGCGCAGCAGTGGGCAGCGTGTAATGAGTTTGTCTGACTCATTATACTGCTGCCTGTTGTGGACACCTCCGTCCATACGGACTGGTGTACATGCCCAGCACAGAGGTGACAGTGTTGGTGGAAGTGCTGCCCAGTTCTGACCCTGCAGGCCTCCCTGATCTGACTGCGGCCGCTGCTACTGCTGCGGCCCGAAACCCCTGCCGGTCCCCTCCATAGACTTCTGCCTGTCCAGCGCTGAGGTACTAGGGGTATCCCAGCTGCGGGAAGGGTATGTCTCTGGCTTTCTCTCCGGCAGGGGAAGGTGACAGCGGCGGAGGAAGTGTTGCCCACCTCAGACACTGCAGGCCTCCCCGATCCAGCTGCGGCCACAGTTGATGCTGCCAGAACCCCCTGCTGGTCTCCTTTGTTGACTGCCGCATGGCCAGTGCTGAAGTACTGGGGGTAGGCCAGCTACGGGAAGAGTGTATCTGCCTCGGGCTCTCTCTCTCTGTCAGGGGAAGGAAGGGCTGATTCTCAGGCACAACAGGGAGGGCTAGGCTGCAGGAACACAGCACTGGAAGAAACAGGAGGCCGAACTCATGACCAAAAAGTGAGCAGTGCAGTGATCAGCCCCCTAGTCTTTCCCTCTCTCTGGGTGCAGAGCTGTATTCTACAGAGAGAGCTGGGATGGGAAGAAGGGGAACGGCACCTGACACACACATACACGCGCGGCACCTGACACACACATACACGCGCAACACCTGACACACACACATACACGTGCGGCACCTGACACACACACACGTAGCATCAGACACAATAAAATAAACATGCAGCACCTGACCCACACATACACGCGCAACACCTGACACACACACATACACGTGCGGCACCTGACACACACACACGTAGCATCAGACACAATAAAATAAACATGCAGCACCTGACCCACACATACACGCGCAACACCTGACACACACACACATACACGTGCGGCACCTGACACACACACACGTACCATCAGACACAATAAAATAAACATGCAGCACCTGACACATGCATATACACGCAGCACCTGACACATGCATATACACGCAGCACCTGACACATGCATATACACGCAGCACCTGACACATGCATATACACGCAGCACCTGACACATACATATACACGCACACCATCAGACACACACATACACACGCAGTGCCTTACTCACACACACATAGACACGTGCAGCACCTGAGGCACACACATGTACACGCGCAGCACCTGACGCACACACATGTACACGCGCAGCACCTGACGCACACTCATGTACACACGCAGCACCTGACGCACACTCATGTACACGCGCAGCACCTAATGCACACTCATGTACACGCGCAGCACCTGACGCACACTCATGTACACGCGCATCACCTGACACAGACATACGTATTCATGCACAGCACCAGACATACACTTGTACACACGCGGAGCACCTGATACTCACACACATATACACCCGCAACACCTGACACACACACACACACACACACGTGCGGCAGCTGACGCATACACACGCACCATCAGACACACTCATATATACACGCAGCACCTGACACACACATACACACAGGAGCTGACACACACATACACAGGCAGCACCTGACACACACACACATATACACGCGCAGCACCTGACACCACGCACTCACACGTACAAGCAATGCATTTCACGCCTACCTCCAGCCTCAGTTACAGGCTGCTGCCGCCTACCCCCCTCCCTGCATCAGCTGCAAAGGCAGCAAAATATTTTGACCAAAGTCTAAAGGCCCGTACACATTAAACGATGTCGCTCTGTGAGCTACATCGTCTAATGTTTCCCCTCCCGGGCCGGCCGGCGGCCGACTGTACACACTGAGCGATATGACCGCTCATATCGCTCAGTGACGTCACGCCCCCGCCAGCCCTGCATGAAGGTCGTGGACGACAGTCCACATCCTTCCTGCATGCCCTACCGACAGCGAAGATTGTTGCCGACCCGCGGGGCCGCGCATCGTTTGTCGCTGGCTGCATACACACTTAACGATAAAATGAGCGACGTCGCTCATTAAATCGTTAAGTGTGTACGGACCTTAAACAATTTGGTTTGGTTAATAAAATAATTTTGCACAGAACAGTGATGTTATACGAACATTTTCATTAAACATTTAAAAAATCAAATGTTTATTCTTTAAGTGAAATTTTACATTTCTGAATAAAAAAAATAAATTTAAAAAAAGCGATGAAATTCTATAGACAAAAAACCTTACGGTTTCACATGTCCCATTAAGGCTTCTTAGACATGATCGAAATTTCAGAAACCTGTTGTAACTCTTCCACTCAAACTCCAAAAAGCAATGAAATTCCAATCATTAAGGCTGACGCCTTAATGGACGTGTTCCTTGCGCAATACAGATATGGTATGCCATCACAGCCTGTGGGTAAGTGCAGATTCAGCACTCTCACAGAGTGAGATTGCTGTCACTCACACAATGGTGGAGCTGCTAATTCACAGATTTGTGTGCTCATTGGAATACACACATGCAGTCTATGCAACTGAAGGTCTGAGCGGAAGACAAAGCTGCTCAGATGAGGTAAGAGTGTTGTTGATTGGAGGGAGGAGAGAGGTGTGGATGGGGGAACACTAAGCAGCACTAATGGGGGGGACAGAGAAACACAGGGGGTAATTCAGACCGCAGCAGCAGCAGCGATTGCAGTCTGAATTAGTTTGTGAGGTGCGCACGTGCAATGGCCGCACTGCGCGTGCGTACCCCAGGAGCCCAGTGAGATGCTATCACCCTGCCTGATTGATAGGCAGAGGTGGTTGCGGGGAAGGAGGGGGGCGTGCAAACAGCGTTAGAATGCCATTGGCAGGGCATGGTCTGCACAACGGAGGCGTTTCCGGACCACTGGGGGGTGGGCTGTGGCGGTTATCCCCCTGCCAAGAGCGCAGGATCCACTAAATTTACCTTCAGGATGTCAGCTACATGAATAGGGTAAGAGTGGTGTGGATAGGGGGTAGATTAAGCAGCAAGTATGGGAAGGGAGACAGAGCGGTGCAGATGGGGGAAATGGTGCAGATGGGTTGAAAACACTGGCATGGATGGGTAGAAAACTGGTGCAGATGGGAGAGAAGACAGTGTGCCATGTACTGGAGGAGGCGGAGTGACGTTGAAGAAGGAAACACTGAGCAGCACAGAGAGAAGGAAACGGTAGTACAGACAATGCACAGGTGGGGAAAGACAGATGGTACAGATAAGTTAGTACAGACTAGCACAGATGGGAGAACACAGCAGTAGGGATTGGGGAAGACCGGGCAGCATGGGGGTGTATAGGGGAAGTAAGTGTAGATGCATAGACCGTAGATGGGGTATTATAGTTTAGCAATTAACCAAGATGTTTGAGGGAGCTAAATGTGTATACTAAGTGAGATGGATGTATGGAGTTAGAAGGATGTTGTAACAAGGTGGCTTTGTTGTGTTGACTGAATGGGATGGTTGTGGGCACTGTGTGGGATGGGAGCACCACAAAACTGCTCAGACCTTCAGTTGCATAGACTGCATGTGTGTATTCCAATGAGCACACAAATCTGTGAATTAGCAGCTCCACCATTGTGTGAGTGACAGCAATCTCACTCTGTGAGAGTGCTGAATCTGCACTTACCCACAGGCTGTGATGGCATACCATATCTGTATTGCGCAAGGAACACGTCCATTAAGGCGTCAGCCTTAATGATCGGAATTTCATTGCTTTTTGGAGTTTGAGTGGAAGAGTTACAACAGGCTTCTGAAATTTCGATCATGTCTAAGAAGCCTTAATGGGACATGTGAAACCGTAAGGTTTTTTGTCTATGGAATATATATATATATATATATATATATATATCACAAACATATATGATTCATACATATATCACACACACATACATGATACATACATGAGAAAGACCTGGGATGGTGATGAGGCCAGGGCCCCCTGCTGATGTTGCGTTGAGGTTCAATCCCACCCAGGGACCTAATTGACCTTGTTATCAGATTTTGGTGATCTTTAAGTAGACAAGTCAAATTTCATACCCCCTGTTATGGTGTAGGGTACCTGGCCTTCTCTGATGTAATCAGAGTTAGATTTGATTCAGTGATTTTATAAAAACATCTAGGAAGCACAATTTAGCAGTGGGTTGCAGAGAAAAAGAAATATGCTGGCAAAAAAATCAAATTGCGTGATTAAACAGCTCTTCATTTTCTGGCTTTATTTTTATGCTAACACATTTGTTCTCTGAAAAGTGTCCACAAAGCCAAGTCTCTGATTAACACCTTTGTAGGGATGGTTTTTCACCTATTACTAAATTAAACTTGCTTCATTGGAAAGGCAGCAAGATGCATCCTCATTTCAATGTCTACTGAAATAATACAGGTTGACACCAGGAAACATTAACGCCACTGCATCCTTGCTGCTTTCTCATGTGGAAGTCTGTTTAATGTGAAAACAAGGTGATATCTAATTAGCACACAGGTAAGGAATTAAGAAAATCTTTATTTAAGGGTGAAGATGTTTCTCACAAAATCGTTGCCCCAATGCATCATTGAAATTCAAGCTGGAAAGATGATTTTAAAATATCACTTGTACATTTTGTATTGCTCTTCTGGTGACAATGTAGTTTGTTTTTGTCAATTACCATTTTAATAATAGGGTAAAGAAAATGAAGTGGATTTTTGAAAGAAAACAATACTGTCAATATACTATTAAAACAAATTAAAATGGTAAAAGTTATTGTACTTTAAGTAAAAATAAAAGAGACAAAATATCAATCCCAGTTTTGGATTACTTTAATTAACAAAAAAAAAATGCATATAGCAGAGGATAGTTTCAATCTGCCTACCTCTGGGTTATGGGCCCAGCATGCTTCCATTGCAGTACTCTGCTGCACATGTAAGTTCAAGAGATCCTGAAGCACTCACTCATCATGGGAAAGTACCAATGTGTTTCTTCGTTGGTTGATGGAAGAAACATCTTACAAAAACTCTCCAGATTATTGACTTTTTAAAGCAGGGCTGGCCAAACCAGTCCTCGAGATCTACTAACAGTTCACATTTTCTAGACTACCTAGCTGGTGCACAGGTGTAGTCATTACTAATTAAGATGTGCTGCATTCATTCCTAACTGACCATTCTACAGATCTCCAGGAGGCCTGGAAAACATGAACTGTTGGAAGATCTCGAGGACCGGTTTGGCCAGCCCTGTTTTAAAGTTTTTCTAGGAAACGTTTTAGATGAATGCTTATTAGCCTTTGTCAGTATGGACTTTTGCAAAGTGTCTCTGTGGCACAATCAGTTAGCATGTACGGCTATTAACCAAAAGGTTGGTGGTTCAATCCCACCCAGGGACCTAATTGACCTTATCAGATTTTGGTGATCTTTAAGTAGACAAGTCAAAATTTCAAACCCCCTGTTATGGTGTAGGGTACCTGGCCTTCTCTGATGTAATCAGAGTTAGATTTGATTCAGTGATTTTATAAAAACAGCTAGGAAGCACAATTTAGCAGTGGGTTGCAGAGAAAAAAAATATGCTGGCAGAAAAATCCAATTGAGTGATTAAACAGCTCTTTATTTTCTGGCTTTATTTTTATGCTAACAAATTTGTTCTCTGAAAAGTGTCCACAAAGCCAAGTCTCTGATTAACACCTTTGTAGGGATGGTTTTTCACCTATTACTAAATTAAACTTGCTTCATTGGAAAGGCAGCAAGATGTATCCTCATTTCAATGTCTACTGAAATAATACAGGTTGACACCAGGAAACATTAACGCCACTGCATCCTTGCTGCTTTCTCATGTGGAAGTCTGTTTAATGTGAAAACAAGGTGATATCTAATTAGCACACAGGTAAGGAATTAAGAAAATCTTTATTTAAGGGTGAAGATGTTTCTCACAAAATCGTTGCCCCAATGCATCATTGAAATTCAAGCTGGAAAGATGATTTTAATATATCACTTGTACATTTTGTATTGCTCTTCTGGTGACAATGTAGTTTGTTTTTGTCAATTACCATTTTAATAATAGGGTAAAGAAAATTAAGTGGATTTTTGAAAGAAAACAATACTGTCAATATACTATTAAAACAAATTAAAATGGTAAAAGTTATTGTACTTTAAGTAAAAATAAAAGAGACAAAATATCAATCCCAGTTTTGGATTACTTTAATTAACAAAAAAAAAATGCATATAGCAGAGGATAGTTTCAATCTGCCTACCTCTGGGTTATGGGCCCAGCATGCTTCCATTGCAGTACTCTGCTGCACATGTAAGTTCAAGAGATCCTGAAGCACTCACTCATCATGGGAAAGTATCAATGTGTTTCTTCGTTGGTTGATGGAAGAAACATCTTACAAAAACTCTCCAGATTATTGACTTTTTAAAGTTTTCTAGGAAACGTTTTAGATGAATGCTTATTAGCCTTTGTCAGTATGGACTTTTGCAAAGTGTCTCTGTGGTGCAATCGGTTAGTGTGTTTGGCTATTAACCAAAAGGTTGGTGGTTTAATCCCACCCAGGGACGTAATTGACCTTGTTATCAGATTTTGGTGATCTTTAAGTAGACAAGTCAAATTTCATACCCCCTGTTATGGTGTAGGGTACCAGGCCTTCTCTGATGTAATCAGAGTTAGATTTGATTCAGTGATTTTATAAAAACATCTAGGAAGCACAATTTAGCAGTGGGTTGCAGAGAAAAAGAAATATGCTGGCAAAAAAATCAAATTGCGTGATTAAACAGCTCTTCATTTTCTGGCTTTAATTTTATGCTAACAAATTTGTTCTTCATTACGTCCCTGGGTGGGATTGAACCACCAACCTTTTGGTTAATAGCCAAACACACTAACCGATTGCGCCACAGAGACACTGACAAAGGCTAATAAGCATTCATCTAAAACGTTTCCTAGAAAAACTTTAAAAAGTCAATAATCTGGAGAGTTTTTGTAAGATGTTTCTTCCATCAACCAACGAAGAAACACATTGGTACCTTCCCATGATGAGTGAGTGCTTCAGGATCTCTTGCACTTACATGTGCAGCAGAGTACTGCAATGGAAGCATGCTGGGCCCATAACCCAGAGGTAGGCAGATTGAAACTATCCTCTGCTATATGCATTTTTTTTGTTAATTAAAGTAATCCAAAACTGGGATTGATATTTTGTCTCTTTTATTTTTACTTAAAGTACAATAACTTTTACCATTTTAATTTGTTTTAATAGTATATTGACAGTATTGTTTTCTTTCAAAAATCCACTTCATTTTCTTTACCCTATTATTAAAATGGTAATTGACAAAAACAAACTACATTGTCACCAGAAGAGCAATACAAAATGTACAAGTGATATATTAAAATCATCTTTCCAGCTTGAATTTCAATGATGCATTGGGGCAACGATTTTGTGAGAAACATCTTCACCCTTAAATAAAGATTTTCTTAATTCCTTACCTGTGTGCTAATTAGATATCACCTTGTTTTCACATTAAACAGACTTCCACATGAGAAAGCAGCAAGGATGCAGTGGCGTTAATGTTTCCTGGTGTCAACCTGTATTATTTCAGTAGACATTGAAATGAGGATACATCTTGCTGCCTTTCCAATGAAGCAAGTTTAATTTAGTAATAGGTGAAAAACCATCCCTACAAAGGTGTTAATCAGAGACTTGGCTTTGTGGACACTTTTCAGAGAACAAATTTGTTAGCATAAAAATAAAGCCAGAAAATGAAGAGCTGTTTAATCACGCAATTTGATTTTTTTGCCAGCATATTTCTTTTTCTCTGCAACCCACTGCTAAATTGTGCTTCCTAGATGTTTTTATAAAATCACTGAATCAAATCTAACTCTGATTACATCAGAGAAGGCCAGGTACCCTACACCATAACAGGGGGTATGAAATTTGACTTGTCTACTTAAAGATCACCAAAATCTGATAACAAGGTCAATTACGTCCCTGGGTGGGATTGAACCACCAACCTTATGGTTAATAGCCGTACACACTAACTGATTGCGCCACAGAGACACTTTGCAAAAGAACATACTGACAAATGCTAATAAGCATTCATCTAAAACGTTTCCTAGAAAAACTTAAAAACAGGGCTGGCCAAACCGGTCCTCGAGATCTTCAAACAGTTCATGTTTTCCAGGCCTCCTGGAGATCTGTAGAATGGTCAGTTAGGAATGAATGCAGCACATCTTAATTAGTAATGACTACACCTGTGCACCAGCTAGGTAGTCTAGAAAATGTGAACTGTTAGTAGATCTCGAGGACTGGTTTGGCCAGCCCTGCTTTAAAAAGTCAATAATCTGGAGAGTTTTTGTAAGATGTTTCTTCCATCAACCAACGAAGAAACACATTGGTACTTTCCCATGATGAGTGAGTGCTTCAGGATCTCTTGAACTTACATGTGCAGCAGAGTACTGCAATGGAAGCATGCTGGGCCCATAACCCAGAGGTAGGCAGATTGAAACTATCCTCTGCTATATGCATTTTTTTTTTGTTAATTAAAGTAATCCAAAACTGGGATTGATATTTTGTCTCTTTTATTTTTACTTAAAGTACAATAACTTTTACCATTTTAATTTGTTTTAATAGTATATTGACAGTATTGTTTTCTTTTAAAAATCCACTTCATTTTCTTTACCCTATTATTAAAATGGTAATTGACAAAAACAAACTACATTGTCACCAGGAGAGCAATACAAAATGTACAAGTGATATATTAAAATCATCTTTCCAGCTTGAATTTCAATGATGCATTGGGTCAACAATTTTGTGAGAAACATCTTCACCCTTAAATAAAGATTTTCTTAATTCCTTACCTGTGTGCTAATTAGATATCACCTTGTTTTCACATTAAACAGACTTCCACATGAGAAAGCAGCAAGGATGCAGTGGCGTTAATGTTTCCTGGTGTCAACTTGTATTATTTCAGTAGACATTGAAATGAGGATGCATCTTGCTGCCTTTCCAATGAAGCAAGTTTAATTTAGTAATAGGTGAAAAACCATCCTTACAAAGGTGTTAATCAGAGACTTGGCTTTGTGGACACTTTTCAGAGAACAAATTTGTTAGCATAAAAATAAAGCCAGAAAATGAAGAGCTGTTTAATCACTCGATTGGATTTTTCTGCCAGCATATTTTTTTTCTCTGCAACCCACTGCTAAATTGTGCTACCTAGCTGTTTTTTATAAAATCACTGAATCAAATCTAACTCTGATTACATCAGAGAAGGCCATGTACCCTACACCATAAGAGGAGGTTTGAAATTTTGACTTGTCTACTTAAATATCACCAAAATCTGATCACAAGGTTAATTACGTCCCTGGGTGGGATTGAACCACCAACCTTTTGGTTAATAGTCAAACACACTAACCGATTGCGCCACAGAGACACTTTGCAAAAAGTACATACTGACAAAGGCTAATATGCATACATCTAGAACGTTTCCTAGAAAAACATTAAAAAATCAATAATCTGGAGAGTTTTTGTAAGATGTTTCTTCCATCAACCAATGAAGAAACACATTGGTACTTTCCCATGATGAGTGAGTGCTTCAGGATCTCTTGCACTTACGTGTGCAGCAGAGTACTGCAATGGAAGCATGCTGGACCCATAACCCAGAGGTAGGCAGTTTGAAACTATCCTTTGCTATATGCATTTTTTTTTGTTAATTTAAGTAATCAAAACTGGGATTGATATTTTTGCTCTTTTATTTTTACTTAAAGTACAATAACTTTTACCATTTTAATTTGTTTTAATAGTATATTGACAGTATAGTTTTCTTTCAAAAATCCACTTAATTTTCTTTACCCTATTATTAAAATGGTAATTGACAAAAAAAAACTACATTGTCAACAGAAGAGCAATACAAAATGTACAAGTGATATATTAAAATCATCTTTCCAGCTTGAATTTCAATGATGCATTGGGGCAACAATTTTGTGAGAAACATCTTCACCCTTAAATAAAGATTTTCGTAATTTCTTACCTGTGTGCTAATTAGATATCACCTTGTTTTCACATTAAACAGACTTCCACATGAGAAAGCAGCAAGGATGCAGTGGCGTTAATGTTTCCTGGTGTCAACCTGTATTATTTCAGTAGACATTGAAATGAGGATGCATCTTGCTGCCTTTCCAATGAAGCAAGTTTAATTTAGTAATAAGTGAAAAACCATCCCTACAAAGGTGTTAATCAGAGACTTGGCTTTGTGGACACTTTTCAGAGAACAAATTTGTTAGCATAAAAATAAAGCCAGAAAATGAAGAGCTGTTTAATCACGCAATTTGATTTTTTTGCCAGCATATTTCTTTTTCTCTGCAACCCACTGCTAAATTGTGCTTCCTAGATGTTTTTATAAAATCACTGAATCAAATCTAACTCTGATTACATCAGAGAAGGCCAGGTACCCTACACCATAACAGGGGGTATGAAATTTGACTTGTCTACTTAAAGATCACCAAAATCTGATAACAAGGTCAATTAGGTCCCTGGGTGGGATTGAACCACCAACCTTTTGGTTAATAGCCGTACATACTAACTGATTGCGCCACAGAGACACTTTGCAAAAGTTCATACTGACAAAGGCTAATAAGCATTCATCTAAAACGTTTCCTAGAAAAACTTTAAAAAGTCAATAATCTGGAGAGTTTTTGTAAGATGTTTCTTCCATCAACCAACGAAGAAACACATTGGTACTTTCCCATGATGAGTGAGTGCTTCAGGATCTCTTGCACTTACATGTGCAGCAGAGTACTGCAATGGAAGCATGCTGGGCCCATAACCCAGAGGTAGGCAGATTGAAACTATCCTCTGCTATATGCATTTTTTTTTTGTTAATTAAAGTAATCCAAAACTGGGATTGATATTTTGGCTCTTTTATTTTTACTTAAAGTACAATAACTTTTACCATTTTAATTTGTTTTAATAGTATATTGACAGTATTGTTTTCTTTTAAAAATCCACTTCATTTTCTTTACCCTATTATTAAAATGGTAATTGACAAAAACAAACTACATTGTCACCAGAAGAGCAATACAAAATGTACAAGTGATATATTAAAATCATCTTTCCAGCTTGAATTTCAATGATGCATTGGGGCAACGATTTTGTGAGAAACATCTTCACCCTTAAATAAAGATTTTCTTAATTCCTTACCTGTGTGCTAATTAGATATCACCTTGTTTTCACATTAAACAGACTTCCACATGAGAAAGCAGCAAGGATGCAGTGGCGTTAATGTTTCCTGGTGTCAACCTGTATTATTTCAGTAGACATTGAAATGAGGATGCATCTTGCTGCCTTTCCAATGAAGCAAGTTTAATTTAGTAATAGGTGAAAAACCATCCCTACAAAGGTGTTAATCAGAGACTTGGCTTTGTGGACACTTTTCAGAGAACAAATTTGTTAGCATAAAAATAAAGCCAGAAAATGAAGAGCTGTTTAATCACGCAATTTGATTTTTTTGCCAGCATATTTCTTTTTCTCTGCAACCCACTGCTAAATTGTGCTTCCTAGATGTTTTTATAAAATCACTGAATCAAATCTAACTCTGATTACATCAGAGAAGGCCAGGTACCCTACACCATAACAGGGGGTATGAAATTTGACTTGTCTACTTAAAGATCACCAAAATCTGATAACAAGGTCAATTAGGTCCCTGGGTGGGATTGAACCTCAACGCAACATCAGCAGGGGGCCCTGGCCTCATCACCATCCCAGGTCTTTCTCATGTATGTATCATGTATGTGTGATATATGTATGTATGATATATGTATGAATCATATATGTTTGTGATATATATATATATATATATATATATATATATTTATATTCCATAGACAAAAAACCTTACGGTTTCACATGTCCCATTAAGGCTTCTTAGACATGATCGAAATTTCAGAAGCCTGTTGTAACTCTTCCACTCAAACTCCAAAAAGCAATGAAATTCCGATCATTAAGGCTGACGCCTTAATGGACGTGTTCCTTGCGCAATACAGATATGGTATGCCATCACAGCCTGTGGGTAAGTGCAGATTCAGCACTCTCACAGAGTGAGATTGCTGTCACTCACACAATGGTGGAGCTGCTAATTCACAGATTTGTGTGCTCATTGGAATACACACATGCAGTCTATGCAACTGAAGGTCTGAGCAGTTTTGTGGTGCTCCCATCCCACACAGTGCCCACAACCATCCCATTCAGTCAACACAACAAAGCCACCTTGTTACAACATCCTTCTAACTCCATACATCCATCTCACTTAGTATACACATTTAGCTCCCTCAAACATCTTGGTTAATTGCTAAACTATAATACCCCATCTACGGTCTATGCATCTACACTTACTTCCCCTATACACCCCCATGCTGCCCGGTCTTCCCCAATCCCTACTGCTGTGTTCTCCCATCTGTGCTAGTCTGTACTAACTTATCTGTACCATCTGTCTTTCCCCACCTGTGCATTGTCTGTACCACCGTTTCCTTCTCTCTGTGCTGCTCAGTGTTTCCTTCTTCAACGTCACTCCGCCTCCTCCAGTACATGGCACACTGTCTTCTCTCCCATCTGCACCAGTTTTCTACCCATCCATGCCAGTGTTTTCAACCCATCTGCACCATTTCCCCCATCTGCACCGCTCTGTCTCCCTTCCCATACTTGCTGCTTAATCTACCCCCTATCCACACCACTCTTACCCTATTCATGTAGCTGACATCCTGAAGGTAAATTTAGTGGATCCTGCGCTCTTGGCAGGGGGATAACCGCCACAGCCCACCCCCCAGTGGTCCGGAAACGCCTCCGTTGTGCAGACCATGCCCTGCCAATGGCATTCTAACGCTGTTTGCACGCCCCCCTCCTTCCCCGCAACCACCTCTGCCTATCAATCAGGCAGGGTGATAGCATCTCACTGGGCTCCTGGGGTACGCACGCGCAGTGCGGCCATTGCACGTGCGCACCTCACAAACTAATTCAGACTGCAATCGCTGCTGCTGCTGCGGTCTGAATTACCCCCTGTGTTTCTCTGTCCCCCCCATTAGTGCTGCTTAGTGTTCCCTCTATCCACACACTTCTGTTCCCCCATCCACACCGCTCTCCTCCCTCCAATCAACAACACTCTTACCTCATCTGAGCAGCTTTGTCTTCCGCTCAGACCTTCAGTTGCATAGACTGCATGTGTGTATTCCAATGAGCACACAAATCTGTGAATTAGCAGCTCCACCATTGTGTGAGTGACAGCAATCTCACTCTGTGAGAGTGCTGAATCTGCACTTACCCACAGGCTGTGATGGCATACCATATCTGTATTGCACAAGGAACACGTCCATTAAGGCGTCAGCCTTAATGATTGGAATTTCATTGCTTTTTGGAGTTTGAGTGGAAGAGTTACAACAGGTTTCTGAAATTTCGATCATGTCTAAGAAGCCTTAATGGGACATGTGAAACCGTAAGGTTTTTTGTCTATGGAATTTCATCGCTTTTTTTAAATTTATTTTTTTTATTCAGAAATGTAAAATTTCACTTAAAGAATAAACATTTGATTTTTTAAATGTTTAATGAAAATGTTCGTATAACATCACTGTTCTGTGCAAAATTATTTTATTAACCAAACCAAATTGTTTAAGGTCCGTACACACTTAACGATTTAATGAGCGACGTCGCTCATTTTATCGTTAAGTGTGTATGCAGCCAGCGACAAACGATGCGCGGCCCCGCGGGTCGGCAACAATCTTCGCTGTCGGTAGGGCATGCAGGAAGGATGTGGACTGTCGTCCACGACCTTCATGCAGGGCTGGCGGGGGCGTGACGTCACTGAGCGATATGAGCGGTCATATCGCTCAGTGTGTACAGTCGGCCGCCGGCCGGCCCGGGAGGGGAAACATTAGACGATGTAGCTCACAGAGCGACATCGTTTAATGTGTACGGGCCTTTAGACTTTGGTCAAAATATTTTGCTGCCTTTGCAGCTGATGCAGGGAGGGGGGTAGGCGGCAGCAGCCTGTAACTGAGGCTGGAGGTAGGCGTGAAATGCATTGCTTGTACGTGTGAGTGCGTGGTGTCAGGTGCTGCGCGTGTATATGTGTGTGTGTGTCAGGTGCTGCCTGTGTATGTGTGTGTCAGCTCCTGTGTGTATGTGTGTGTCAGGTGCTGCGTGTATATATGAGTGTGTCTGATGGTGCGTGTGTATGCGTCAGCTGCCGCACGTGTGTGTGTGTGTGTCAGGTGTTGCGGGTGTATATGTGTGTGAGTATCAGGTGCTCCGCGTGTGTACAAGTGTATGTCTGGTGCTGTGCATGAATACGTATGTCTGTGTCAGGTGATGCGCGTGTACATGAGTGTGCGTCAGGTGCTGCGCGTGTACATGAGTGTGCATTAGGTGCTGCGCGTGTACATGAGTGTGCGTCAGGTGCTGCGTGTGTACATGAGTGTGCGTCAGGTGCTGCGCGTGTACATGTGTGTGCGTCAGGTGCTGCGCGTGTACATGTGTGTGCCTCAGGTGCTGCACGTGTCTATGTGTGTGTGAGTAAGGCACTGCGTGTGTATGTGTGTGTCTGATGGTGTGCGTGTATATGTATGTGTCAGGTGCTGCATGTATATGCATGTGTCAGGTGCTGCGTGTATATGCATGTGTCAGGTGCTGCGTGTATATGCATGTGTCAGGTGCTGCGTGTATATGCATGTGTCAGGTGCTGCATGTTTATTTTATTGTGTCTGATGGTACGTGTGTGTGTCAGGTGCCGCACGTGTATGTGTGTGTGTGTCAGGTGTTGCGCGTGTATGTGTGGGTCAGGTGCTGCATGTTTATTTTATTGTGTCTGATGCTACGTGTGTGTGTGTGTCAGGTGCCGCACGTGTATGTGTGTGTGTCAGGTGTTGCGCGTGTATGTGTGGATCAGGTGCTGCATGTTTATTTTATTGTGTCTGATGCTACGTGTGTGTGTGTCAGGTGCCGCACGTGTATGTGTGTGTGTCAGGTGTTGCGCGTGTATGTGTGTGTCAGGTGCCGCGCGTGTATGTGTGTGTCAGGTGCCGTTCCCCTTCTTCCCATCCCAGCTCTCTCTGTAGAATACAGCTCTGCACCCAGAGAGAGGGAAAGACTAGGGGGCTGATCACTGCACTGCTCACTTTTTGGTCATGAGTTCGGCCTCCTGTTTCTTCCAGTGCTGTGTTCCTGCAGCCTAGCCCTCCCTGTTGTGCCAGAGAATCAGCCCTTCCTTCCCCTGACAGAGAGAGAGAGCCCGAGGCAGATACACTCTTCCCGTAGCTGGCCTACCCCCAGTACTTCAGCACTGGCCATGCGGCAGTCAACAAAGGAGACCAGCAGGGGGTTCTGGCAGCATCAACTGTGGCCACAGCTGGATCGGGGAGGCCTGCAGTGTCTGAGGTGGGCAACACTTCCTCCGCCGCTGTCACCTTCCCCTGCCGGAGAGAAAGCCAGAGACATACCCTTCCCGCAGCTGGGATACCCCTAGTACCTCAGCGCTGGACAGGCAGAAGTCTATGGAGGGGACCGGCAGGGGTTTCGGGCCGCCGCAGCAGCAGCGGCCGCAGTCAGATCAGGGAGGCCTGCAGGGTCAGAACTGGGCAGCACTTCCACCAACACTGTCACCTCTGTGCTGGGCATGTACACCAGTCCGTACGGACGGAGGTGTCCACAACAGGCAGCAGTATAATGAGTCAGACAAACTCATTACACGCTGCCCACTGCTGCGCCGCATGCCCTCGATGGAGGAAGCCTAGATGCGGTCCCCAGCGGCAGCGAGGGAGAAGGGTGATCACATCACCCTTCAACCCAGCACCTCACAATCAGCTGGGGATCTGCAGTAGCTTCATCTCTCTCTTCCTCTCCCTCTCTGACAGCACAGCAGCCCCTCTGGGTCCCATGTAGCTCTGCCCCCCTGCTCACAGTTCACTCGGCCTCTCCTGATTAAAAAGAAAATAAGAGCCTGACCTGCTGCTCAGATGCGAGGAGGGGACGGGCGGTAGGTCCTCTGTGAGTACACTACACAGTCAAAATTAACTCTGACTCCTCACAACAGTGTGGACTGCAGGCGACGTCAGATGCCAATTTGGGTGTGCTTGCCGCACTACCTGCCCATCAAGCCCAACGTGGCATTTTGTATTAGGAACCCTATAACAGCATTCCGACATCCCTCCCTATGACGCTGCCATCCATACACTGCCGCTCTCATACATCCGTACACCGCCACTCTCATACATCCGCACACTGCCGCTCTCACACAACTGTACACTGTTGCTCTCATACATCCATACACTGCCGCTCTCATACATCCGTACAACCCCGCTCTCATACATCCGTACAACCCCGCACTCTTACAGCCGCACTCTTACAGCCGCACTCTTACAGCCGCACACTGCCGCACTCTTACAGCCGCACACCGCCGCACGCATACAGCCGCACACCATCGCACTCATACAGCCGCACACCGACGCAGTTATACAGCCGTACATTGCCGCTCTCATACATCCGCACACTGCCGCTCTCATACATCCGCACACTGCCGCTCACATCTATACATACATAGCCTTCATACATCTACACATCCAATCCCCGCGCAAGGGAACACTGAAATCACTATCACTTTTCCCCGGGGTGTGACCACAGCCAGCCACTACTCCGGCCACCTTCTTGTGACACCAAAATGCATCTTACCTATCATCAGGGTGGTGCTGCTGCTGGGGGCAGGTTGCTGCCTCAGTCTCCTAGTTGGTGCTGCGATTGGAGGGGGTACTGCTTCCCTGTGCTGCCACTGTCTCCCGGATCATCGTGCCGCTGGCTGAATTGCAGCTTGACGCTACTGCTGCCGGGAGTAACAGCTTCCTGACTGTTGTTGCTGGTGGCTGCCTACTGCTCATTGCCGCCGGAACACTGACCGGCTCGGCAGTGATGCTGGCGGAGGAGTAGTGGCGGTGGGGTGGTGCCTGCTCCCTTCCCTCGAGCATGCCGCAGTGTAAAAAAATAAATAATAGAGAGCATACCAGGGTGAGAGTCTGTATGGATCACAGTGATTACACGGGGCACAGCATAAGGACACCTTGCTGTGAGGGGCTCTGCCCACACAGATTGCTGCACCCTCTCTGATGTCAGCCGCTGCCCTCTCGTTCTCTGGGCGGCCAGTTCCAGTGTGAGGTAGGAGAGGAAGAGAACACACAGGTGTTAGGCGCCGTGGTCCGCGATGTCCTCGCGGCCCGGCGCCTAGCAACTAGGGACGCCGAGTGTGCTAGCCGCCGGCTCCCTAGCAACGCTAGGACGCCGGGCGCGCTGAGCCGCCTGGACCCTAGCAACGGGGACGCCACGGACGGACTGCGCTCCCCTTGCAGGGTCAATCAAGTAAACTACACACACACACACTTGTCTTCTGGTCATGCAGCAAGGCAGCTGCACGGCATTGTGCTAATCAGGCTCTGAACTTCTGATTGAAGGACTCCCTGCTAAATACCTTCTCAGTGCTTCACACAGACGCCGGTAATAGCTTCCTGCATGCTGCTTTGGTTTGCTGACGTCTGTTCCAGTTCTGCTGTGTCCGGTCATTCCTGTCCTCAGAGTTCCTGAATCTTAGTGTTGTCATCTCTTCCCAAGGAGTCTTCCAGTCCTCATTTACCCGCAACAGTCGCTAGAGGATCTCGTGTGGTTTTCGTGAGTGGCGGCTCTGCCGCGTGCTGCGGCCTAGGCCGCTTTATTTTGTATTCTGTGTTGGTGCATTTGCGGAGGTTTACGCTCCCACACTCCTCTCCGGAACTCGCCGGTGCCGGGTAGAAGAGTGGACAAGTGGGTATTTTGGTTGTCCTTTTCCCTGGCGGTTTTCCGCACATACTCTAGTTTAAAGTTAGTTTTGAGCCCCTGGCTTTGTTGTTTAGTAGAGGGCCCCTTGTTATCACCCTGTCTCGGATTTCTCTTGGTCTCCCATTAAGACCTGAGGGGGCATCGGAGTTGGGCAGACGTAATCCGCCCTTCAAACGCGGCAGCCATGGGCCCAAGCAACCATAGTCTCGCAAGAGATTTCTGACAGCACGGGCGAGACAACGGAGATAGGGCGCCAGGGGCTATTCCCGTTCCCACTCCCTTTCCAAGCATTACGTTCCAGTACTCAGGTCCTTGCTATAAGATATCCCCAGACCAGAGTATTGGAATCATAACAACAGGAGAGCAGCCCTGATATATAACAGAGGTGGAAGTTCTATAGGCAGCAGAGACGGAGACCAGCCAGCCAGTCTCCCAGTGCCCTGATCACTACACGCCGCCAGCACAGCATTACAGGAGGGTCCTATAGTGCTGCCCTGAGCTAACAGGTGTGTGTACCAGTGTGCTGCGCCCTGGTGTCTCTGAGAGGGGTGAGGTCACCGTGCCGCTTTAGTATATGGCTTTTCCTTAGTACTGTAAGTTACAGCCCTGCACTAGTAGTGGCAACTCTGCCCTATGTGAACCTGTGAGGTTATTTTCCTATTTACAGAATAACCGGGGAGAAGGCGGCCATATTGCGGCTCTCAAGAGAAGGCACTCTAGTACACCCCCTGCTGGCGGCCACTGCGCAGGCGCAACAAATTGAAATGCCCGATCTCTATAATGGGGCATATTTCTCTTAATTAAAAAAAACCTGTAACTTTCTGAAAAACCACAACCCCAAAAGGCACTTCACAGGGACATGCTCTATCTAATAAAACAAACCCCAAGTCATATATATATATATATATATATAT
This sequence comes from Pseudophryne corroboree, assembly GCF_028390025.1. Taxonomy (NCBI): domain Eukaryota; kingdom Metazoa; phylum Chordata; class Amphibia; order Anura; family Myobatrachidae; genus Pseudophryne; species Pseudophryne corroboree. The sequence goes on along the minus strand of NW_026970121.1, from coordinate 230,306 downwards.
ATATATATATATAATAAGATTTTACTCACCGGTAAATCTATTTCTCGTAGTCCGTAGTGGATGCTGGGACTCCGTAAGGACCATGGGGAATAGCGGCTCCGCAGGAGACTTGGCACAACTAAAGAGAGCTTTAGGACTACCTGGTGTGCACTGGCTCCTCCCCCTATGACCCTCCTCCAGACCTCAGTTAGGATACTGTGCCCGGAAGAGCTGACACTAAGGAAGGATTTTGAATCCCGGGTAAGACTCATACCAGCCACACCAATCACACCGTACAACTCGTGATATTATACCCAGTTAACAGTATGACAACAACGGAGCCTCTGCACAGATGGCTCTCAACAATAACCCTTTTGTTAACAATAACTATGTACAAGTACTTGGGATGGGCGCCCAGCATCCACTACGGACTACGAGAAATAGATTTACCGGTGAGTAAAATCTTATTTCTCTGACGTCCTAGTGGATGCTGGGAACTCCGTAAGGACCATGGGGAATAGCGGCTCCGCAGGAGACTGGGCACAAAAAGTAAAAGCTTTAGACTAGCTGGTGTGCACTGGCTCCTCCCCCTATGACCCTCCTCCAAGCCACAGTTAGATTTTTGTGCCCGAACGAGAAGGGTGCAAGCTAGGTGGCTCTCCTGAGCTGCTTAGAAGTAAAAGTTTAAATAGGTTTTTTATTTTCAGTGAGTCCTGCTGGCAACAGGCTCACTGCATCGTGGGACTAAGGGGAGAAGAAGCGAACTCACCTGACTGCAGAGTGGATTGGGCTTCTTGGCTACTGGACATTAGCTCCAGAGGGACGATCACAGGTTCAGCCTGGATGGGTCCCGGAGCCGCGCCGCCGGCCCCCTTACAGAGCCAGAAGAGCGAAGAGGTCCGGAGAAAGCGGCGGCAGAAGACGTTCCTGTCTTCAAATAAGGTAGCGCACAGCACTGCAGCTGTGCGCCATTGCTCTCAGCACACTTCACACTCCGGTCACTGAGGGTGCAGGGCGCTGGGGGGGAGCGCCCTGAGACGCAATAAAAACAATATAAAAACCTTATATGGCTAAAAAAAATGCATCACATATAGCTCCTGGGCTATATGGATGCATTTATCCCCTGCCAGTTTCCTGAAAAAAGCGGGAGAAAAGGCCGCCGTGAAGGGGGCGGAGCCTTTCTCCTCAGCACACAAGCGCCATTTTCTTTCACAGCTCCGCTGGAAGGACGGCTCCCTGACTCTCCCCTGCAGTCCTGCACTACAGAAACAGGGTAAAACAGAGAGGGGGGCACTATTGGCAGCTAATATATAAATACAGCAGCTATAACAGGGAGTAACACTTATATAAGGTTATCCCTGTATATATATAGCGCTCTGGTGTGTGCTGGCAAACTCTCCCTCTGTCTCCCCAAAGGGCTAGTGGGGTCCTGTCCTCTATCAGAGCATTCCCTGTGTGTGTGCTGGGTGTCGGTACGATTGTGTCGACATGTATGAGGAGGAAAATGATGTGGAAGCAGAGCAATTGCCTGTGTTAGTGATGTCACCCCCTAGGGGGTCGACACCTGACTGGATGGTAGTAATTAAAGAATTACGTGACAATGTCAGCACTTTGCAAAAAACTGTTGACGACATGAGACAGCCGACAAATCAATTAGTGCCTGTTCAGGCGTCTCAGACACCGTCAAGGGCGCTAAAACGCCCGTTACCTCAGATGGTCGACACAGACCCTGACACGGATACTGAATCCAGTGTCGACGGTGACGAGACAAACGTAATGTCCAGTAGGGCCACACGTTACATGATCACGGAAATGAAGGAGGCATTAAACATTTCTGACACTACAAGTACCACAAAAAAGGGTATTATGTGGGGTGTGAAAAAACTACCAGTGGTTTTTCCTGAGTCAGATGAATTAAATGAGGTGTGTGATAAAGCGTGGGTTTCCCCCGATAAAAAACTGCTGATTTCTAATAAATTATTGGCACTATACCCTTTCCCGCCAGAGGTTAGGGCACGTTGGGAAACACCCCCTAGGGTAGATAAGGCGCTCACACGCTTATCAAAACAAGTGGCATTACCGTCTCCTGATACGGCCGCTCTCAAGGAACCAGCTGATAGAAGGCTGGAAAATATCTTAAAAGGTATATACACACATACCGGTGTTATACTGCGACCAGCGATCGCCTCAGCCTGGATGTGCAGCGCTGGAGTGGCTTGGTCGGATTCCCTGACTGAAAATATTGATACCCTGGATAGGGACAGTATATTATTAACTATAGAGCATTTAAAGGATGCATTACTATATATGCGAGATGCACAGAGGGATATTTGCACCCTGGCATCTAGAGTAAGTGCGATGTCCATTTCTGCCAGAAGAACGTTATGGACGCGACAGTGGTCAGGTGATGCGGATTCCAAACGACATATGGAAGTATTGCCGTATAAAGGGGAGGAGTTATTTGGGGTCGGTCTATCGGACCTGGTGGCCACAGCAACGGCTGGAAAATCCACCTTTTTACCCCAGGTCACCTCTCAGCAGAAAAAGACACCGTCTTTTCAAACCCAGTCCTTTCGTCCCTATAAGGGCAAGAGGGAAAAAGGCCGCTCGTTCCTGCCCCGGGGCAGAAGAAGGGGAAAAAGACTGCACCATGCAGCCTCTTCCCAGGAGCAGAAGCCCTCCCCCGCTTCTGCCAAGTCCTCAGCATGACGCTGGGGCTCTGCAAGCAGACTCGGGCACGGTGGGGGGCCGTCTCAAGAATTTCAGCGCGCAGTGGGCTCACTCGCAAGTGGACCCCTGGATCCTGCAGGTAGTATCACAGGGGTACAAATTGGAATGCGAGACGTCTCCCCCTCGCTGGTTCCTGAAGTCTGCTCTACCAACGTCTCCCTCCGACAGGGAGGCAGTATTGGAAGCTATTCACAAGCTGTATTCCCAGCAGGTGATAATCAAGGTACCCCTCCTACAACAGGGAAAGGGGTATTATTCCACGCTGTTTGTGGTACCGAAGCCGGACGGCTCGGTGAGACCAATTTTAAATCTAAAATCTTTGAACACTTACATAAAAAGGTTCAAATTCAAGATGGAGTCACTCAGAGCAGTGATAGCGAACCTGGAAGAAGGGGACTATATGGTATCTCTAGACATCAAGGATGCTTATCTCCATGTCCCAATCTACCCTTCTCACCAAGGGTACCTCAGGTTTGTGATACAAAACTGTCATTATCAGTTTCAGACGCTGCCGTTTGGATTGTCCACGGCACCACGGGTCTTTACCAAGGTAATGGCCGAAATGATGATTCTTCTTCAAAGAAAAGGCGTATTAATTATCCCTTACTTGGACGATCTCCTGATAAGGGCAAGGTCCAGGGAACAGTTAGAGGTCGGAGTAGCACTATCTCAGGTAGTGCTACGTCAGCACGGGTGGATTCTAAATATCCCAAAATCACAGCTGATTCCAACAACACGTCTACTGTTCCTAGGGATGATTCTGGACACAGTCCAGAAAAAGGTGTTTCTCCCAGAGGAGAAGGCCAGGGAGTTATCCGAGCTAGTCAGGAACCTCCTAAAACCAGGACAAGTGTCAGTGCATCAGTGCACGAGAGTCCTGGGAAAAATGGTGGCTTCTTAGGATTGGATGCTGGTAACCACGGATGCCAGCCTGAGAGGCTGGGGAGCAGTCACACAGGGAAGAAATTTCCAGGGCTTGTGGTCAAGCATGGAAACGTCTCTTCACATAAATATCCTAGAGCTAAGGGCCATTTACAATGCCCTAAGTCAAGCAAGGCCTCTGCTTCAGGGTCAACCGGTATTGATCCAGTCGGACAACATCACGGCTGTCGCCCACGTAAACAGACAGGGCGGCACAAGAAGCAGGAGGGCAATGGCAGAAGCTGCAAGGATTCTCCGCTGGGCGGAAAATCATGTGATAGCACTGTCAGCAGTGTTCATTCCGGGAGTGGACAACTGGGAAGCAGACTTCCTCAGCAGACACGACCTCCACCCGGGGGAGTGGGGACTTCATCCAGAAGTCTTCCAAGTGATTGTAAACCGTTGGGAAAAACCAAAGGTGGACATGATGGCGTCCCGTCTCAACAAGAAACTGGACAGATATTGCGCCAGGTCAAGGGACCCTCAGGCAATAGCGGTGGACGCTCTGGTAACTCCGTGGGTGTTCCAGTCGGTATATGTGTTCCCTCCTCTTCCTCTCATACCAAAAGTACTGAGAATCATAAGAAGGAGAGGAGTAAGAACGATACTCGTGGCTCCGGAATGGCCAAGAAGAACTTGGTACCCGGAGCTGCAAGAGATGCTCACGGAGGACCCGTGGCCTCTACCTCTAAGGAAGGACCTGCTCCAGCAGGGACCTTGTCTGTTCCAAGACTTACCGCGGCTGCGTTTGACGGCATGGCGGTTGAACGCCGGATCCTGAAGGAAAAAGGCATTCCAGATGAAGTCATCCCTACCCTGATCAAGGCCAGGAAGGATGTAACTGCAAAACATTATCATCGCATTTGGCGAAAATATGTTGCGTGGTGTGAGGCCAAGAAGGCCCCTACGGAGGATTTTCAACTGGGTCGTTTCCTACATTTCCTGCAAGCAGGATTGTCTATGGGCCTAAAATTAGGATCCATTAAGGTTCAAATTTCGTCCCTGTCGATCTTCTTCCAGAAAGAACTGGCTTCAGTGCCTGAAGTTCAGACGTTTGTCAAAGGGGTACTGCATATACAGCCTCCTTTTGTGCCTCCAGTGGCACCTTGGGATCTCAATGTAGTTTTAGGGTTCCTAAAATCACATTGGTTTGAACCACTTGCCACAGTGGATTTGAAATATCTCACATGGAAAGTGGTAATGCTGTTGGCCCTGGCTTCAGCCAGGCGCGCATCAGAATTGGCGGCTTTATCCTATAAAAGCCCTTACCTGATATTTCATTCGGATAGGGCGGAATTGAGGACTCGTCCTCAATTTCTCCCTAAGGTGGTTTCAGCGTTTCACATGAATCAACCTATTGTGGTACCTGTGGCTACTAGGGACTTGGAGGACTCCAAGTTGCTGGACGTAGTCAGGGCCCTGAAAATATATGTTTCCAGGACGGCTGGAGTCAGAAAATCTGACTCGCTGTTTATACTGTATGCACCCAACAAACTGGGTGCTCCTGCTTCTAAGCAGACGATTGCTCGTTGGATTTGTAGTACAATTCAACTTGCACATTCTGTGGCAGGCCTGCCACAGCCAAAATCTGTAAAAGCCCATTCCACAAGGAAGGTGGGCTCATCTTGGGCGGCTGCCCGAGGGGTCTCGGCTTTACAACTTTGCCGAGCAGCTACTTGGTCAGGGGCAAACACGTTTGCTAAATTCTACAAATTTGATACCCTGGCTGAGGAGGACCTGGAGTTCTCTCATTCGGTGCTGCAGAGTCATCCGCACTCTCCCGCCCGTTTGGGAGCTTTGGTATAATCCCCATGGTCCTTACGGAGTTCCCAGCATCCACTAGGACGTCAGAGAAAATAAGAATTTACTTACCGATAATTCTATTTCTCATAGTCCGTAGTGGATGCTGGGCGCCCATCCCAAGTGCGGATTGTCTGCAATACTTGTATATAGTTATTGTTACAAACAAATCGGGTTGTTTATTGTTGGAAGCCATCTTTTCAGAGGCTCCTACGGTTATCATACTGTTAACTGGGTTCAGATCACGAGTTGTACGGTGTGATTGGTGTGGCTGGTATGAGTCTTACCCGGGATTCAAGATCCTTCCTTATTATGTACGCTCGTCCGGGCACAGTATCTTAACTGAGGCTTGGAGGAGGGTCATAGGGGGAGGAGCCAGTGCACACCAGCTAGTCTAAAGCTTTTACTTTTTGTGCCCAGTCTCCTGCGGAGCCGCTATTCCCCATGGTCCTTACGGAGTTCCCAGCATCCACTACGGACTATGAGAAATAGAATTATCGGTAAGTAAATTCTTATTTTTCTCTGACGTCCTAAGTGGATGCTGGGACTCCGTAAGGACCATGGGGATTATATCAAAGCTCCCAAACGGGAGGGAGAGTGCGGATGACTCTGCAGCACCGAATGAGCGAACTCCAGGTCCTCCTCAGCCAGGGTGTCAAACTTGTAAAATCTTGCAAATGTGTTTGACCCCGACCAAGTAGCAGCTCGGCAAAGTTGTAAAGCAGAGACCCCTCGGGCAGCCGCCCAAGAAGAGCCCACCTTCCTCGTGGAATGGGCTTTTACTGATCTAGAATGCGGCAGTCCCGCCGCAGAATGACAGTCCTGTACCACAAATCTGAGGTACTCCTGGTGAGGAGAGTAAATGGGGACATGCAGGTAAGCATCCTTGATGTCCAGTGATACCATGTAATCCCCTTCCTCCAGGCTTGAGATAACCGCCCTGAGCGATTCCATCTTGAACTTGAACCGTTTTATATACGTGTTCAAAGATTTAAAATTTAAAATGGGTCTCACCAAACCGTCCGGTTTCGGTACCACAAACATTGTGGAATAGTAACCCCTTCCTTGTTGAAGGAGGGGTACCTTGACTATCACCTGCTGCAAATACAGCTTGTGAATTTGCCTCTATCACAGCCTCCCTGTCCAAGGGAGATGTTGGCAAGGCAGATTTTAGGAAACGGCGAGGGGACGACGTCTCGAATTCCAGCTTGAATCCCTGAGACACTACTTGTAGAATCCAGGGATCCACCTGTGAGCAAGCTCACTGATTGCTGAAGCACTTGAGACGGGCCCCCACCGCACCTGGCTCCACCAGTGGAGCCCCAGCGTCATGCTGTGGACTTAGCGGAAGCGGGGGAGGACTTTTGTTCCTGGGAACTGGCTGTATATATATATATATATATATATGCACACACACTCATGTATATACATGTATACACAAATACACGTATGTACATGTTTATGTATGTAAAATACACTGAGTACATTATATTTATGAATTAATTGCTTCCCGATTCTGCAGCAGCATCATCAGCACCATCAGTGTTACTCACAGTCACTTCACACTGACTGCTGCACAACACATCACTTAATTTCCGGGCCGCCCGCCACCTGGTGAAGAGACATGGGAGATGAAGGACCAGCAGTGCCACGTTGAGCGGAAGTATTGTGAATTAGTTACCCACACACTCCTTGTGACACCTGCTCCCCGTCTGCCCTCCCACCCGCCGCCTGCCATCCGGAACCCGCACTGACAAGTAAGTCTCAGCAGAATGTGTCTGCCGGCGGCTCCCAGTCCCCCCTAGAGGAACACTGCCAGTGGTGTGGCAGCCGCGGCACACTAGGACTGAGAGACCGCAGCGGGAGGAAAGCACGGGTGGGCGGGAGGAGAGCATAGGCGGACATCACCACGTCACATTGCAAGGTGACACCAGTCCCCCCAGTGAGGCCGCCGACGAATGCACTCAGCATAGTATTAGCAGCAGGCAGAGGGGGGGCGGGCGCAGCGGTGGTGGGAGGTACGGAAATGAGCTACAGGCTAGGCTCCACCGATCACACACTCAGCGATCACTGTGCCACAGCAAGCGTGGCGTGCAGCGGTGCTGGACATTAGGGAGTGCCTGTGCGCACCAGGCACCCCCTGTACGCACGCCTATGCGCTACCACCCCCCATATGCCACACTACATCACTATGCTATAGCCCTCCCATATGCTGCACTTCATAGTTACACTATACCCCCCATACAACATACTACATCACCACACTACACTACTCACAATAAAATTAAAACATCCCAGTTCCTCATTCTTAATGAGCTCACGTGAGTTCTCTCCCCAACGGAGCTCCAGACCAAGTAACAATGAAGACACCAGCAGCGTGTAGGGGGCAGGCCTGGTCCACTTGTCAGGAGAGAGCAGTCACTGGAGGGTAAGAAGGGGGCGGGGCTTAGTCCTACAGACGGGAGAGAGCACAGACAGGAGAGAGCAAGGTACAGGGGTAGAAGGGGACGGCTGATGTGAAGAAGGGGGCGGGGCCTATTCTTGCATCCTTTCAAAATTCGACTTTTTAAAATTCGACATTTGACAAATTCGACTTTTCTGCAATGGTACAAATGCGGCAATTCAACAAAAGTATATTCAATTGAAGTTTGTAAATTCGACAACAGTGCTTTTAAACAGTAAATTCGTCATTTTCAATCCGCCACACTTTGCAGGCGGAATCTAATAAAAAATAATATTTTTTTGGGGTAATAGCATATCTATTTATATTAGAAGGGATTAGGTACTTGGTTTGTCTTTTTTGGAGGCACAAGTATTATTTATATATTTTTTAAAAGATTATTATTATTTTATTTATTTTTTTAAATGGAATGTGAAAAACCCGGAAAAGAAAAATTGCGTGGGGTCCCCCCTCCAAAGCATAACCAGCCTCGGGCTCTTCGAGCCGGTCCTGGTTCTAAAAATCCGGGGGAAAAACGGACAGGGGATCCCCCGTATTTTTAAAACCAGCTCCGGGCTCTGCGCCTGGTGCTGGTGCAAAAAATACGGGGGACAAAAAGAGTAGGGTCCCCCATTATTTTTACACCAGCATCGGGCTCCACTAGCTGGACAGATAATGCCACAGCCGGGGGTCACTTTTATACAGTGCCCTGCGGCCGTGGCATTAAATATCCAACTAGTCACCCCTGGCCGGGGTACCCTGGGGGAGTGGGGACCCCTTCAATCAAGGGGTCCCCCCCCAGCCACCCAAGGGCCAGGGGTGAAGCCTGAGGCTGTCCCCCCCATCCAAGGGCTGCGGATGGGAGGCTGATAGCCTTGAGAAAATTGAAAGAATATTGTTTTTTCCAGTAGTACTACAAGTCCCAGCAAGCCTCCCCCGCAATCTGGTACTTTGAGAACCACAAGTACCAGCATGCGGGAGAAAAACGGGCCCGCTGGTACCTGTAGTTCTACTGGGGAAAAAATACCCAAATAAAAACAGGACACAGACACCGTGAAAGTATAACTTTATTTCACACCTGCCGACACACACATACTTACCTATGTTGACACGAAGCAGTCGGTCCTCTTCTCCAAGTAGAATCCACGGGTACCTGAAAATAAAAGATAATTATACTCACCTGATCCAGGTTCCAGATTAACTCCACGTACTTGGCAAAACAACAAACCGAACACCCGGACCAGACGGACTGAAAGGGGTCCCATGTTTACACATGGGACCCCTTTCCACGAATGCAGACATCAGATTCTCGCGGGAATCCGACAGCGGGATGATGACGTTCGGGCGCGCTCGGGTTAGCCGAGCAAGGCGGGAAGGTTCGAACCTGCCTCGGACCCATGTAAAATGGGTGAAGTTCGGGGGGTCCGGATTCCGACGAACCGAACCCACTCATCACTAGTATGTACGTGTGTGTCAGGTGCCGTGCGCGTACGTACGTACGTACGTACGTACGTACGTACGTGTGTGTCAGGTGTCGTGCGTGTACGTGTGTGTGTGTGTGTGTCAGGTGGCGCGTACCTACATGTGTGTATGTCAGGTGCTGTGCATGTGTGTACGTACACGCGTGTATGTGTCAGGTGCCGCGCGTGTACGTGTGTGTGTGTGTGCCAGTGTGCCAGGAGCCACGCGTGTACATGCGTGAGGGTGTCAGGAGCCGCGCGTATACGTACGTGTGTGTGTCAGGAGCCGAGCGCGTACGTACATGTGTGTGTGTCAGGAGCAACGCGCGTGTGTGTCAGGAGCCACACGTGTGCATACGTGTGTGTGTCAGGTGCCACACATGTACGTACGTGTGTGTGTGTGTGTCAGGTGCCGCGCGTGTACGTGTGTGTGTCAAGTGCCGCGTGTGTACGTACGTATGTGTGTGCCTGGAGCCGCGCGTGTACATACATGTGTGTGTGTGTGTCTCAGGTGCTGTACGTGTATGTGTGTGTCTCAGGTGCTGCACGTGTATATGTGTGTATTTCAGGTGCTGCATTTGTATGCGTCAGCTGCCACGTGGGTGTCAGGTGTTGAGCGTGTATGTGTTTGTGTCAGCTGTCGCATCTGTATGTGTGTGACTGTCAGGTGCTGCGCGTGTATGTGTGTGTCAGGTGCTGTTCATGTATGTGGGAGTGGCAGGTGCTGCATGTGTATATATGTGTGAGTGGCAGGTGCTGCGTGTGTATACGAGTGTGTGTGAGGTGCTGCGAGTGTATGTGTGTGTTAGGTGCTCTGAGTGTATATGATTGTGTGTCAGGTGCTGTGCGTGTGCGCGTTAAATGCCACATGTATATATGTGTGTCAGGTGCTGCGTGTGTGTGTGTGTCAGGTGCTGCATGTTTGTATGTGTCAGGTGCTGCATGTCTGTATGTGTGTGTGTGTCAGGCGCTGCATGTCTGTGTGTGTGTATGTGTGTGTGTCAGGTGCTGCATGTCTGTATATGTGTGTGGGTGTGTCAGGTGATGCATGTCTGTGTGTGTGGGTGTGTCAGGTGATGCATGTGTGTGTGTGTGGGTGTGTCAGGTGCTGCATGTCTGTGTGTGTGTGTGGGTGTGTGTGTCTGTCAGGTGCTGCATGTGTGTGTCAGGTGCTGCATGTCTGCGTGTGTGTGTGTCAGGCGCTGTATGTCTGCGTGTGTGTGTCAGGCGCTGCATATCTGTGTCAGGTGCTGTGTGTGTGTGTGTGTGTGTGTGTGTGTGTGTGTGCGTGTCTGTCAGGTGCTGCGTGTCTGCGTGTGTCAGGCGCTGCGTGTCTGCGTGTGTGTCAGGCGCTGCGTGTCTGCGTGTGTGTCAGGCGCTGCGTGTCTGCGTGTGTGTCAGGCGCTGCGTGTCTGCGTGTGTGTCAGGCGCTGCGTGTCTGCGTGTGTGTCAGGCGCTGCGTGTCTGCGTGTGTGTCAGGCGCTGCGTGTCTGCGTGTGTGTCAGGCGCTGCGTGTCTGCGTGTGTGTCAGGCGCTGCGTGTCTGCGTGTGTGTCAGGCGCTGCGTGTCTGCGTGTGTGTCAGGCGCTGCGTGTGTGTCAGGCGCTGCGTGTGTGTCAGGCGCTGCGTGTGTGTCAGGCGCTGCGTGTGTGTCAGGCGCTGCGTGTCTGCGTGTGTGTCAGGCGCTGCGTGTCTGTCAGGCGCTGCGTGTCTGTCAGGCGCTGCGTGTCTGTCAGGCGCTGCGTGTCTGTCAGGCGCTGCGTGTCTGCGTGTGTGTCAGGCGCTGCGTGTGTGTCAGGCTCTGCGTGTGTGTCAGGCGCTGCGTGTGTGTCAGGCGCTGCGTGTGTGTCAGGCGCTGCGTGTCTGCGTGTGTGTCAGGCGCTGCGTGTCTGCGTGTGTGTCAGGCGCTGCGTGTCTGCGTGTGTGTCAGGCGCTGCGTGTCTGCGTGTTTGTGTGTCAGGTGCTGCGTGTGTGTGTCAGGTGCTGCGTGTGTGTGTGTCAGATGCAGCGTGTCTGCGTGTGTCTCAGGTGCTGCGTGTGAGTATGTCAGGTGCTGCGTGTGTCAGGAGCATGTGAGTGTCAGGTGCGTGTGTGTGTCAGGCGCTGCGTGTGTCAGGCGCTGCGTGTGTCAGGCGCTGCGTGTGTCAGGCGCGTGTGTGTCAGGCGCTGCCTGTGCGTCAGGCGCTGCGTGTCTGTGTGTGTCAGGCGCTGCGGGTCTGTGTGTGTCAGGCGCTGCGTGTCTGTGTGTGTCAGGCGCTGCGTGTGTGTCAGGCGCTGCCTGTGCGTGTGTGCCAGGCGCTGCCTGTGCGTGTGTGTCAGGCGCCGCGTGTCTGTCAGGCACCGTGTGTCTGTCAGGCGCCGCGTGTGCGTCAGGCGCCGCGTGTGCGTCAGGCGCCGCGTGTGCGTCAGGCGCCGCGTGTCTATGTGCGTCAGGCGCCGCGTGTGAGTGTGTGCGTGTGTGTCAGGTCCGTGTGAGTGTCAGGTGCTGCGTCTGTGTGTGCGTGTGTCAGGTGCTGCGTGTGAGTGTGTGCGCGTGTGTCAGGTCCGTGTGAGTGTCAGGTGCTGTGTGTGTGTGTGTCAGGTGCTGTGTGTGTGCGTGTGTGTCAGGTGCTGTGTGTGTGTGTGTGTGTGTGTCAGGTGCTGTGTGCGTGTGCGTCAGGCGCTGCATATGCGCATGCGTGTCAGGCGTTGCATGTCTGTGTGTGTCAGGCGCTGCGTGTCTGGGGGGGTGGCCGGACACACAGCAGAGAGGGGGGGGGTGGCTGGACACACAGCAGAGAGGGGAGGGTGACCGGACACACGGCAGGGAGGGGAGGGGGTAGGGGGTGGCCGAACACAGCAGGAAGAGGGGGGAGTTGCCGAACACACAGCAGGGGAGGGGAGGGGATGGTGGCCAGACAAACAGCAGGGGAGGGGAGGGGGGGGAGGGTAGGCCGGACACACAGCAGGTGAGGGGGGGGGGGTGTCTGGACACACAGCAGGGAGGGGGGGGTAGGCAGGACACACAGCAGGGGAGGGGAGGGTGGCCGGACAAAAAGCAGGGAGGCGGCGGGGGGGTAGGCCGGACACACAGCAGGGGAGGGGGGGTGGCTGGACACACAGCAGGTGAGGGGGGGGCTGGACACACAGCAGGTGAGGGGGGGGGGGCTGGACACACAGCAGGTGAGGGGGGGGCTGGACACACAGCAGGTGAGGGGGGGGGGCTGGACACACAGCAGGTGAGGGGGGGGGCTGGACACACAGCAGGTGAGGGGGGGGGGCTGGACACACAGCAGGTGAGGGGGGGGGGGGCTGGACACACAGCAGGAGGGGGGGGGGCTGGACACACAGCAGGTGAGGGGGGGGGGCTGGACACACAGCAGGTGAGGGGGGGGGGGCTGGACACAGCAGGTGAGGGGGGGGGGGCTGGACACACAGCAGGTGAGGGGGGGGGGGGGCTGGACACGCAGCAGGTGAGGGGGGGCTGGACACGCAGCAGGGGAGGGGGGGGGCTGGACACGCAGCAGGGGAGGGGGGGGGTAGGCCGGACACACAGCAGGGGAGGGGAGGGTGGCCGGACACACAGCAGGGGAGGGGAGGGTGGCCGGACACACAGCAGGGGAGGGGAGGGTGGCCGGACACACAGCAGGGGAGGGGAGGGTGGCCGGACACACAGCAGGGAAGGGGAGGGTGGCCGGACACACAGCAGGGAAGGGGAGGGTGGCCGGACAAACAGCAGGGAGGGGGGGGGGTAGGCCGGACACACAGCAGGGGAGGAGGGGGGGGGCTGGACACACAGCAGGTGAGGGGGGGGGCTGGACACACAGCAGGTGAGGGGGGGTAGGCCGGACACACAGCAGGGAGGGGGGGGGGTAGGCCGCCGGACACACAGCAGGGGAGGGGAGGGTGGCCGGACAAACAGCAGGGAGGGGGGGGGTAGGCCGGACACACAGCAGGTGAGGGGGGGGGGTGGCTGGACACACAGCAGGTGAGGGGGGGGGGTCTGGACACACAGCAGGGAGGGGGGGGGGGGTAGGCCGGACAAACAGCAGGGAGGGGGGGGGGTAGGCCGGACACACAGCAGGGAGGGGGGGGGGGGGCTGGACACACAGCAGGGGGGGGTAGGCCAGACACACAGCAGGTGAGGGGGGGGTGGCTGGACACACAGCAGGGAGGGGGGGGTAGGCTGGACACACAGCAGGTGAGGGGGGGGGGCTGGACACACAGCAGGTGAGGAGGGGGGCTGGACACACAGCAGGTGAGGGGGGGGGGTAGGCCGGACACACAGCAGGTGAGGGGGGGGGGGTGGCTGGACACACAGCAGGGAGGGAAGGGGGTAGCCTTATTATAATAACCGTGTGGGGGAGGAGTCTGCGGCGGTGGGTGAATGAGATGTGGGGGCAGGCTGCTAAGGGTGCAGGGGAGGAGGGGAAGGGAGCCGGATGGATCTGAATGTGAGCCGCACGTAAGGGACCATACTGATCCTCCCCACCTCAGCCCGCTGGTGCTGCTGCTGCTGCTGCCTGACTTCTTCCGTGCAGCACAGCTGTCTTCTCCGGCTGCCGCTGCCGCTCCCGCACCCGCTTCAGGTGTGGGGGTAAAACACCGCTCATTAGGCAAGCGCTGTCAGTCAGGAGTCAGCGCTGCACCGGATGTCTCTTCTGGATGTCCTCTGACTTTCTCCTGCGGCGCAACTCCAGCTATTCCTCCCGCTGCGGCTCCCACTTCGGGTAAGGGGACCATATTGCTCAGTAGTGAGCACTTTCGGTAAGCCTGCGGCTGCTATGCCGCTACCCCTCTCCTCCACAGTCCTAATGGGTCGCTGCAGTCTGTAAGGGACCGCAGGTGCACACACCCAGGAACCGCTGGCTCTCCTCCCGCCGCCAGCAGCTACTTTTATAAGGGGGAGAGGTCGACCTACCGGCATCCCTAAGCACCGGCACTCTAATCTAAAATAACTTAGACACGTAGGCAAAGCTTTGGGTAAAATCACTGGCCACAGTTTATTAATATACCACCTTACAAGGTTGCAGGGCATGGACTGAAAGTGGTGGGCAAGGTGGAATGTGTTACCCACTCATTCCATTTTTCCTGGGGCGTGCCCTGCCTTCCTGCGTGAAGAGTCGTCCTGCCCGTGCCGAAACTGCCGCGCTGGGACCTCGCAGGACTTTGCGAGGTCGTGGTGTACTGCCAGCCGTGGTCTGATAAAGCTTGTATGCTGTCGATGGGGCTATGCCGGTCAGAGCGCAGCCCGTGCTGTAATGTGCTTGGGCTTCCCGGCCGCTGGATTCCGCGGGGAGCCAGATCCCGGCCCACCCGCCAGTCTTCTCCTCGCAATGCTGTCCGCTGTGGTGTCCCTGTATCGCTGTGCGGTTCCATGGTCGCCTCTTCCTTGCGATGATGTATAGGTATCACTGTGCGGTTCTGCGTTCCTTCTTCTCTTGGCGGTGGCGTCCCTGCTGCGCTGTAATGCTCGTCACCTGTGCCCACATGTGCCCCCCAGGCCTGCCTCTGCCTCTGGTGCTGGCCTGCTGCAGAGATGGAAGTGGATAGGTGGATGCTGACGTCCCGGCTCTGGGGTGCCTAGGGAATCTTGGCCTAGCTGCTGAGTGGGATATCCGTCGCTGTCCCCGTTCCCGTTCGATCAGCCTGCTGCAGTCTTGACCGATGCCGTCTGTACTGAGAGAAGGGCCTGCATGGTTACGCTGCTCCCGACACACCTGGCTCCTCTATCCCGGCTTCTGGACCATCTGATTCTGTGGCCGCGGGCATACCTTCATATATGGCCGCTAAATCGACCACACCGTGCTGACTTCCTCCCCCACCTCCTCCTGGACACTCTGTGGGATAATTTGCTTGCTGCTGGATCTCCCTGGCTCTTTGCTCCCATGAGACTGGGCTACTGTCGCTGGGAGGGAATGCTGCATCTTTCTGCTGGCTCTCCATGCTTGCATGCTCCTGCTGCGGTTATTTTCAGCACTGCACTCTCCAGGACAAAGGCTGCCTACCCCCCTGCTCTTTCCTTTTATGCTCCCCCCCCAGCTGCTCCGCCCCCGCTGCCTTTACTGGCTGGTCTGCTGGTTGTTGTGTGTAGGGAGGGATGGGAATACCTCCCCCCCCCCCCCTTTCGCCATGCTGCCGGCCCGCGGGCCGCCTGGCGACCCTCCCCCTTAAGGCGCTCCGGCGCCATCTTTGCGGCACCTATGCTCTTCTAAGGGGGAGAGGTCGACCTACCGGCATCCCTAAGCACCGGCACTCTAATCTAAAATAACTTAGACACGTAGGCAAAGCTTTGGGTAAAATCACTGGCCACAGTTTATTAATATACCACCTTACTAGGTTGCAGGGCATGGACAGAAAGTGGTGGGCAAGGTGGAATGTGTTACCCACTCATTCCATTTTTCCTGGGGCGTGCCCTGCCTACCCAGTAGGCACCGCGGCAACGCCCCCCTTGGGAACCAGCCCCTGTGGTGCATATCACGCTCGCCTGGCGTGCAGCCCACGGGCCCAACCGTCCACGGCTGGAGCCGGGCGTGCGTCCATTCACCGAGGGTGAATCTGCATACCTCAGCTGGCTCCCCCCTTCACCATGCCTTGCGCACCGCTTTTTCCCGCCACACAAGGTTCTCAGACATGCCTGAGCACCGAAGCCCCCACCCTGCAACCCGCCCTACCCCTCTGCCTTCTTGCACTTCCTGCCTCGGGTTATTTTACTTGTCAGTGCCAGTATCTGACAAATGCCTCCTGACCCCCCTGTACCTGCCCTATGTTTTATTTCTGATGTCTTTGTGCGGTACGCCCCTTTGCATTCCTGGCAGCGCTGCACCTCATTTTACGGCTGCACCCCCTATTTTTTTCGGGGCTCCCTCTCAGCCCGCTCCTCTCCAGGCTCCCTGCCAAGGCAACCTGGAGTCATGGTGCACCGTAAACCATTTTGCAGCATGCCCTTACTCTTTTCCCACGATCCTGGTCCCCCCTTATAACCGATTAGGTCCAGGGACTCTCCTAAGGTCGCCTCCCGTAGGTATAGCAATAACCTCCTTTTTCTGCCTGTACCGCTACCGCTAAAGCCCCTTGCAATCATGCCACAGGACCTTTGGTGCGGACCTGTCGCCTGCTATGTAAATATTGCACTCCGCCCGAATGCTGTAATCCTCTACCTAGCATCCCTTTCTAGCTGCTGATATTGCAGCCTCAGTCCCAAGCGATCGAGCACCATATTATGACCTGACAATTGTCCCTGGGCAGCTGGATGTGTCCAGCTACCAACATGGCTGCTGCAGTCACGTGTTGCTCGACTGTACTCTGCTGTTTTTTGGGAGGGGAGGGGTCAGGGCTTACCCTCCCCGTAGATTGGAACTGGTGCCTTTTCCAGAGTCGCATACTTTTTCCGTATCCTACTGTCCTCTTGAATGGACTTTGTCCTGATCGTGATACTGTGGCACCAACGCTAGCCTTCTAAGCAGTTTGCCTACCGGCGGGGTGATGCACGCTGCTTGTTTACCACCTGCACTCCCCTCACACTCCTGTAGCATAATTGGATATTCCTGTTGGCCATCCTGTGGGCCCATATTCCCATGGCCTCTGCTACTGAGAACACATCTACTATCGCCACATCCTTGGTTAGCTCATTGATTGGCATAATGTAGAAATTATACATTCAAAAAAGGGGTGGGTGGGATTCCCATTACTTGGCACCGCCGCGCTCTCTCCTGCGGGAGTCCAGTTTCCTTACCCGGGATGGGGGGGGGGGGGGGAAGGGGACACACTCCGACTGCCCTGGTTCCCAACCTGCCAGTTCAAGTATTTGATTCACACTGAACTTGATGCTGCTGCGCAGGCGCCCTGCCGCCAGCCCCCTCCTCGCTTGCTGGCACTTGGCTCCCTTGTTCCTCTGTCTGGCTTCGCCATACAAGCTGGCCAGCCTGTGGCCCCTTATGCCGCCAGCCCGCCTGTTGACGGCCACCATCATGCCGCCTTCTCCCGGCCAGCTTCTTGGCCAGATAAACTGCTTTGGCCCCTGCTGGACACTCCCTGATTCCTGCATCTCTGCCAGCTGCCTGTGCTTCAAATGTCACCAAACTGCCAAACCTGACCAGGTGCCCTGGCTGTTTCTGAATGTGCCTTGCACTGTTCCTGACTAAGAAACCGCAGTGATAAATTTCATGCTGTCGCAGCTTATCTCCCTGCCCCCGCCCGGGCCTAACTCACGAGAAATAGCTAGAAGAGGCAAACGGTTCTATCCTCCTAACATCTGATGCTAACATCAATGGTTGCCCCCCATTGGATCCTGCTGCATTTCCATTGACTTCTGCTAACAAAACCAGTAGCACGCTAAATGCGAACCTCAATGGTTACGAACCCTCGGGAACCAGCTGCCTCTATGCATCTCCGCTACCGGCAGACCGTGGCCCAACGCTTCAAAGCAGTTAGTTAGGAAAAACCTTCCTAGCCTCCTATTGTATGCCAACATCGATGCTTTGAACCCTTGGATGCTAAAACTGTCTTGGGCCCTCAGTTTTTCTGGTGCGATAGGCACGCTGAATACCTCCAGCATGACCTGTAGTTCGCGCAGCAATTGGCTGAGCTGCAGCTTGTGGCCCTGCCCCCAGGAAATCCTCTAGGTGGTGTGCTATGGCTCTTGACCCTGTGCGCACCTGCCGGCACCACTGCAGGGATGAGTTAAATGCTCCGCAGACAGCACCCGAAATGGCACAGCCCATTGGCAATACATTTTCCCCTGAAAAATTTCACCACCGCAGCTTTGTCCCATGAGACTGAAGCTCTCCTGATGCAGGGGAAGCAGCATAAAGGCTGACTCTGCCCTTAGGGCTCCCAATGCCAGGATCCATAACGTGATCGGATCCTGAAATATGATATTGTGTATATACTGTCTGACATGTAGTATCATGTTATTCCCTATATTGTAAATTACATTTCTTAAACTGCCTGCCAGGCTGTAATTAACATAGAGGACAGTTGTAATTCCCCTTTGCTGGATTGTAAAAGAACAGGATGTTTATTTTTCACCACAGGGGGGGAGCTGTAATGTGGGACAGCTCAAAAAGCCTGATACATGGCTTCCAGACTCTGCCTCTTCCCAGGGGTTATCATCACACCTCACAATAGGAGTATCTGATAAGGCTGCTTCCTGAATGACAGCCATAAAATTGCTGTAGGACAGACAAGATACCCAATCTCTGAGCTTCAAACACAAATACTTTTGAGTGTGTATAACCGGACAAGCAGGCTCCACACACAGTGTCTTCAATTTCATCCTCCAGTAAGGGGGGGGGGGGTTCCTTTTGAGTGGCTAACAGGGCATAAGACTGACCTGCTCACCCTGCCTTGTGCTCGGACCATCCTAATAGCCACCTCAACTTGCTGGTACTGCCCTGGGCATAGTTCCTTGCCTAACGCGTCGGTCACCAAAGCCCCTTTGCGGTAGGACAGGTGCTGGTGGTGCGATTTTCTCACGTACAAACCCCAGCTGTCTCCTTACGGGCCTTATGTCCCTGGAGCTACCGTTGGGCGTGCCTCTCTGGTTATAGGTCCCTAAAACCATCCTTGAAGCCCCCCGCAGAGAATTGACCTCATCATATTTTCACCACACCTTTCCCCTGTGTTCCTTGTACACAGGATACATGAAATTGTTGTATTTTTACATGCTCATGGCTGCCTCTGGGTAAAAACAGTGTCCCTCAGAGGAAAACCAGCCAAACACTGGTAGAACATACAAACTCCACACAGATATAGCTCTGGTCAGGGATTGAACTCACAACTCCCGTGCTGAAAGGAAGCAATGGTACTCTTTATGCCGCTCAGCCAATGCTCATTTGTTTATAGTTGTACTGACTGTGTTCCACCCTTTTGTTTGGCCTTCTCCTTTCCCTCAAACCAGCCTCTATTAATGAACCTATATCTTTGAAAACCCTTTTCCTATCCCTTTTCTGGTTAGTATAGGCAAATGGCCTGCTACTGACCCGGAAGCGCCTCCCACAGGGTGCACGCTTGCACAAAGCCTGCGCCTCGTCCTCATTTGACTCCGCAGGGCCCTGCTCTAGTTCTAAGCCCAGCTGCACCTTCTAGCTATTACAATGCCCCCCCGCAAATTTAACCACAATATTGCTAACATTCTGTACATTCTGCACATTTCCTGGCTTAACAATTACATTATGCAAATTTACTATCATTGTTGATGTTCTCACCATTCCTGCGCGTCATCTCCTCCTCGATTTAGCCGCCCTTATCCTAAATGGATAGGTTCCCTGCGCCATTTATTAGCCACACATGATTTCGCCATCATGACCCCAACCACAAACTTCTCCAGACAAACATTGATAAACATTGACATAATTTACATTGCTGTTATTAATAGCTTTCTCACCACTCCTGCGTGAAGAGTCGTCCTGCCCGTGCCGAAACTGCCGCGCTGGGACCTCGCAGGACTTTGCGAGGTCGTGGTGTACTGCCAGCCGTGGTCTGATAAAGCTTGTATGCTGTCGATGGGGCTATGCCGGTCAGAGCGCAGCCCGTGCTGTAATGTGCTTGGGCTTCCCGGCCGCTGGATTCCGCGGGGAGCCAGATCCCGGCCCACCCGCCAGTCTTCTCCTCGCAATGCTGTCCGCTGTGGTGTCCCTGTATCGCTGTGCGGTTCCATGGTCGCCTCTTCCTTGCGATGATGTATAGGTATCACTGTGCGGTTCTGCGTTCCTTCTTCTCTTGGCGGTGGCGTCCCTGCTGCGCTGTAATGCTCGTCACCTGTGCCCACATGTGCCCCCCAGGCCTGCCTCTGCCTCTGGTGCTGGCCTGCTGCAGAGATGGAAGTGGATAGGTGGATGCTGACGTCCCGGCTCTGGGGTGCCTAGGGAATCTTGGCCTAGCTGCTGAGTGGGATATCCGTCGCTGTCCCCGTTCCTGTTCGATCAGCCTGCTGCAGTCTTGACCGATGCCGTCTGTACTGAGAGAAGGGCCTGCATGGTTACGCTGCTCCCGACACACCTGGCTCCTCTATCCCGGCTTCTGGACCATCTGATTCTGTGGCCGCGGGCATACCTTCATATATGGCCGCTAAATCGACCACACCGTGCTGACTTCCTCCCCCACCTCCTCCTGGACACTCTGTGGGATAATTTGCTTGCTGCTGGATCTCCCTGGCTCTTTGCTCCCATGAGACTGGGCTACTGTCGCTGGGAGGGAATGCTGCATCTTTCTGCTGGCTCTCCATGCTTGCATGCTCCTGCTGCGGTTATTTTCAGCACTGCACTCTCCAGGACAAAGGCTGCCTACCCCCCTGCTCTTTCCTTTTATGCTCCCCCCCCAGCTGCTCCGCCCCCGCTGCCTTTACTGGCTGGTCTGCTGGTTGTTGTGTGTAGGGAGGGATGGGAATACCTCCCCCCCCCCCCCCTTTCGCCATGCTGCCGGCCCACGGGCCGCCTGGCGACCCTCCCCCTTAAGGCGCTCCGGCGCCATCTTTGCGGCACCTATGCTCTTCTAACCTCAGCCTGCACGAGACCCCTTCCCTCACTCACTCTCGCTCTCCTGGCGGCCACTGCGCAGCCGCAACAAATTGAAAAGCCCTATCTCTATAATGGGGCATATTTCTCTTAATTAAAAAAACCCTATAACTTTCTGAAAAATCACAACCCCAAAAGGCACTACACTGGGGCATACTCTATCTAGTAAAACAAACCCCAAGTCTTAATTCGTCCTCTATCCGGAGTTATGCCTTCCCAAAAAATATCTAATTCACTCTATAGGAAAACGGTGTCAAAAAGCCACAAAGGAAGTCACAGAAAAAAACTGACAGTTGGAAATTTAGGTTACTCCCAATTCCTCATTTTTTATTATTTTGCCCTGAAATTTGGCATGCAGCACCGGGTGACGATTCTACACGCCCATGCCAAATTTCAGCTCAGTACGTCCAATCAGTTTTGAGGTGTAGCCCCTCAAACACCATGCCCCCATCTCAGAAGTTCCCTATGGGAGAATTCCGTTTGTTCGATTCAGCCTTAATATAAGGGCACGACCGTGCCCTTATAATATGTATCTATCTATCTATCTATCTATCTATCTATCTATCTATCTATCTATCGTATGTGTGTGTATATATACATCTATACATACATGCGCTAACACCTGGACATACACTGATGTACCCACACCTAATATCCATACATACACGCCCTGACACCTGGACATACACCAACATTCCCACACCTGCATCTATACATACACATGCTGACACCTGGACATACACCAACGTACAAGCACCTGCATCTATATATACACGCGCTGACAAATGGACATACACCGACGTACCCACACTTGCATCTATACATACATGCACTGACATCTGGACATACAAGCACCTGCATCTATACATACACGCGCTGACACCTGAACCTACACTGACCTTCCCACACCTGCATCTATACATACACATTCTGACACCTGGACATACACAGACGTACCCACACCTGCATCTATACATACACGCGTTGACACCTGGACGTACACTGACGTACACACACCTACATCTATATATGCATGGATGCAAATGTGGGTACGTCTGTATACGTCCAGGTGTTAGCATGTGTATGTATAGATGTTAGGTGTGGGTACATCAGTGTATGTCCAGGTGTCAGCAAATGTATGTATAGATTCACATGTGGGTAAGCCGGTGTACGTCCACGTGTCAGCATGTGTAGGTATAGATGCAGGTGTGGGTACGTTGGTGTACGTTTAGGGGTCAGCGTGTTAATGTACAGATGTTGGTGTGTGTATGTCAGTGTACGTACAGATATAGGTGTGTGTGTGTATGTATGTATGTATGTATGTATATGTATAGAGGAAGGTGTGATACATACATATAACACATACATGATAGATACATACATATATCACACACACGATAGATAGATAGATAGATAGATAGATAGATAGAACCCATACATACAAGATAGATACATACATACATACATACATGATAGATACATATATATACACACACATACGATAGATAGATAGATAGATAGATAGATAGATAGATAGATAGATAGATAGATATCACAAACATATATGATTCATACATATATCACACACACATACATGATACATACATGAGAAAGATGAGGCCAGGGCCCCCTGCTGATGTTGCGTTGAGGAAGGCAGTGTTCCAGGGCGGATGCCAGTCGGGGAGAGCGCCGCGCAGCCCGGGAAAAATACTGCTGAGGAGCTACATCTGGAAGAGCCCCTGGGAGGGAGAGTGCCACATGCCCCATCCTGCGCGGCAGACTCTGCAGGCCTGCACATGGGAAGGGAGGTCTCTGGCCACACGTACTCACCCTTCTGCTGAAGCCCTCTCCAGCGGGGAGCGGGGCCAGGATGAACCTCAACCTGTGAGAACTATCTTCATGATCAAGAGATCTCATATGCAAGATAAGTATGTGTTGGGATAGGGCTGGGGAGGGTGGCTTCTCGGGCACACCCCCGTCAAGTTAAGGAGATTTAACTGAGGAAGCACAAGGGAACTCTCGTCTGGGGACAACAACTGCAGGGAGACCACATCTTTTCAGATGAACATGGGAGGGCGGAAGGCTGCCTAATACTGAAGCACCCTCAGACATTAAACCATATGCAACAACTATTGCAAGCATTCCTGGGGGAAGGTCTGCAGCAGACGGATTTGCATACGGTGATGTCATCCAAGCAGTGGGCCAAAGTTGGCTGGAACCCTCATCTGTATATGAAAAGAGAAAAGGGGCATGCAGGGCATGGCGGCCTTTTGCGGCGCTTGGATAACCCCAAGTTTGCATTAAACACCCCCACCCTCCTTCGGTGTGGGGCTCATGTTGGCCATGCCCAAGCCCCTGAAGCATTCAAGCTGATTTCTTGCAGCAGCTGGGCACTGTAACAGCTTCAGAGCTGCTCTACAAGACAAGTAAAAGGGTGTGGGCCCTGCAGCACCACCTGTAGTTTGCATACACACATATATAGGACAGCATCTCTTATATGCCCCAGGGTCAATAAAATAGTATCCTTGTCTAGGCTATCCATCCCCTCAGATAAGGTATTTGTCCATGCCGCTACAGCACTACACACCCAGGCCGACGCAATTGCCGGTCTGAGTAAGGTACCTGAATGTGTATAAATGGACTTCAGGGTAATCTCCTGTTTGCGGTCAGCACACTCTTTGAGGGTAGCCGTATCCTGGGACGGGAGGGCTACCTTCTTGGATAAGCGTGTTAATGCTTTGTCCACCCTAGGGGAGGATTCCCATCGTAACCTATCCGTTGATGGGAAAGGATACGCCATAAGAATCCTTTTGGAAATCTGCAGTCTTTTATCTGGAGATTCCCAAGCTTTTTCACATAACTCGTTCAGCTCGTGTGAGGGGGGAAAGGTTACCTCAGGCTTCTTTCCCTTGTACATATGTACCCTCTTGTCAGCGACAGGGGGTTCCTCTGTGATGTGCAAAACATCTTTTATTGCCATAATCATAAATCGAATGGATTTTGCCAATTTTTGCTGTAACTTTGCATCATCTTAATCGACACTGGAGTCAGAATCCGTGTCGGTATCTGTGTCAACAATCTGGGATAGTGGGCGCTTATGAGACCCTGACAGTCCCTGCAACATAGGATCAGGCATGGGTTGAAACCCTGACTGTCCCAAAGCTTCTGCCTTGTCTAATCTTTTGTGCAATGAGTTTACACTAGCATTTAAAACATTCCACATATCCATCCAATCAGCTGTCGGCGGAGACACCACATTCATTTGCTCCCGCTCCTCTCTAATATAGCCTTCTTCCTCAGACATGTCGACACACGTGTACCGACACACTTCACACACAGGGAATGCTTTTTCTGAAGACAGTTTCCCCACAAGGCCCTTTGGAGAGACAGAGAGAGAGTATGCCAGCACACCCCCCAGCGCTATATAACCCAGGAATAAAACAGTAACTTAATGTTTGCCCAGTAGTGCTGCTGTATGTAATTTGCGAATTATGTGCCCCCCCCCCCTCTTTTATACCCTCTTGTCTAACGTGGTATAAGCAGGGTAGAGTCCGGGGAGCTTCCTCTCAGCGGTGCTGTGGAGAAAAAATGGCGCTGGTGAGTGCTGAGGGAGAAGCCCCGCCTCCTCGGAGGCGGGCTTCTGTCCCGCTTAAACTGTAAAATTGGTGGGGGCTTATACATATATAAAGTGCCCAGCTGTATATATGTTATATTTTTGCGAAAGAGGTTTATATTGCTGCCCAGGGCGCCCCCCCTGCGCCCTGCACCCTTACAGTGACCGGAGTATGTGAGGTGTATGGGAGCAAAGGCGCACAGCTGCAGTGCTGTGCGTTACCTCAGTGAAGATCATGAAGTCTTCTGCCGCCTCTGAAGTCTTCTTTTCTTCTCATACTCACCCGGCTTCTATCTTCCGGCTCTGCGAGGGGGACGGCGGCGCGGCTCTGGGACGGACGGCGAGGGTGAGATCCTGCGTACCAATCCCACTGGAGCTAATGGTGTCCAGTAGCCTAAGAAGCAGGACCTTGCAACTCAGAGAGTAGGGCTGCTTCTCTCCCCTCAGTCCCTCGATGAGGGAGTCTGTTGCCAGCAGTGCTCCCTGAAAATTAAAAACCTAACAAAATACTTTCTGTCAGAAAGCTCAGGAGAGCTCCTGAAAAGCACCCAGTCTCCACTTAGTACAGTATCAAACTGAGGTCTGGAGGAGGGGCATAGAGGGAGGAGCCAGTGCACACCCAGAACTAAAGTCTTTCTTAAAGTGCCCATGTCTCCTGCGGAGCCCGTCTATCCCCATGGTCCTTACGGAGTCTCCAGCATCCTCTAGGACTTTAGAGAAAATAGGATTTTAATACCTACCGGTAAATCCTTTTCTCTTAGTCCGTAGAGGATGCTGGGCACCCGTCCCAGTGCGTACTGTGTCTGCAGTTATTAAATGGCCCTTAACTCCAGAACATTTATGTGGAGATGAAAACATCCAAGGAAGACTGCTCTCCAGCCTCAGAGGGTTGCATCCGTGGTCCCTAGGATCCCGTCCTGGATCCCGAACCATCGCCCCTCTAGGTGGTGAGAACTGTGCAGCCACCAATGGAGTGAGATTCTGGTCTTGGAAGACAGGATTATCCTCCGGTGCATGTGTAGGTGGGATCCGGACCACTTGTCCAACAGGTCCCACTGGAACACTCTGGCATGGAACCTGCCAAACTGAATGGCCTCGTAGGCCGCAACCATCTTCCCCAGCAACAGAATGCATTGATGGATTAACACTCTTGCTGGTTTCAGAATTTGTTTGACCAGACTCTGGATCTCCAGAGCCTTTCCACTAGAAGAAAACCTCTTCTGTGTCCAGTATCACTCCCAAAAACAACAACCGCGTCATTGGGACCAACTGCGATTTTGGCAAGTTTAGGAGCCAACCATGTTGTTGAAGAACTGTCAGGGAGAGTAGATGTTTTGCACCAACTGGTCCCTGGATCTCGCCTTTATCAGGAGATCATCCAAGTACGGGATAATTGTGACTCCTTGCTTGCGAAGGAGAACCATCATTTCCGCCATCACCCTGGTGAAAATCCTCGGAGCCGTGGACAGACCAAACGGCAACGTCTGAAATTGGTAATGACAATCCTGAATTGCAAACCTCAGGTAGCTTGATGCAGTGGCTAAATGGGAACATATAAGTAGGCATCCTTTATGTCTACCAAAACCATGAAATCTCCTTTATCCCCAGGACTGGAGATCACTACCCTGAGAGATTCCATCTTGAAATTGAATTTCTTTAGGTAGAAATTAAGGGATTTCAGATTTAAGATTGGTCTGACTGAGCCGTCCGGCTTCGGGACCACGAAGAGGCTTGAATAAAAACCTTCTCCCTGCTGACTAAGGCTGATTTGAACAATCGGTGAGGGGGAACGTCTTGAAACCCCAGTTTGTACCCTTGGGACACTATTTGTAAAGCCCACGAGTCCAGGTCCCAATGAATCCAGAACTGACTGAAGAGTTTTAGACGTGCCCCCCACTGGTGCGGGCTCCTGCAAGAGAGCCCCAGCGTCATGCAGTGGATTTGGCAAAAGCAGAGGACGATCTCTGCTCCTGCGATCTTGAAGAGGCTACAGACCTCTTCCCTCTTTTCCTTCCTCTACCTGCAAAGAAAGGGGAATCTTAACTTCTTGCATATCTATTGGGCCGAAATGACTGCGTCAGATAATGATGCGTCTTCATCCGTTGAGAGGGAACATAGGGCAAGAAGGATGACTTACCTGCGGGAGCTGCCGAGATCAAATTAACTAGGCCGTCGCCAAACAAGGCTTCACCTTCATAGGGAAGAGACTCCCTTTCTTCTTGGAGTCAGCATCAGCATTCCCTTGGTGAATCCACAATGCCCTCCTATCCGAGACTGCCATGAAATTGGCCCGTGAGCACTTGTGCCCGGTGTAGGATTTTTAAATATGTGTAGTTTACTGTATGCAAAGGTTTAAAACCTTTTAGGAACTGAGATCTAAGGTGTATTACATGTAGTTTAAAAAAAACAAAAAAGGTTTATTTTATGGCAGTAGTATGATGCTCACACCTGTTAAACTGGATACACACAGAATGCCCTACACAGGGGGTGAAATGAGCGCCCCCCCACCCCCCGTACGCTCAGCACACATCACGCTGTGCTGAGCGGGGGCAGAGATGTGTGCTGAGCAGTTCGCTCAGCACACATCTCTCCCCAAAATCGGGCCGTGAATACGGACCTTTAAACTGGATCCACACTTAGATTATCTGTCCAATTTTTTTTTTCTAGTTGAAACAAAATTATGCTAATATGTGGCAGCAAATGACAATTGACCATTTGCTCACAAACACTGGAAAACATCCAAAAATGGTCATTTAGATAAATTGGTTAAATCCATTTCATTTAGCTAATTTATCCAAACTACCTTTATTGTATCTTTGTGGGTGAATGATGTGTGGGTCAGTGTTGAGGGTGGTGGAGGAGATGGGTAATAGGCACAGCAGGGTGTGGACAGTCAAATAGTGTGCTTAGAGGTTCAGAGTCATTGTATGAGACTCTGGCAACAGTGACTTGATGAGTCTGGTGTCCATAGGGTGGGACGCATTAACCTTTTTATGCTATTGAAATAGTTCTCCTCCTGACCGACGCAGTTCCTTGCTCCGAGGTTGGTGTATTGTCCTGTTGCAGCGCCTCTCCACTGTGGTCACAGTGAGCTGTGTGGTGTTGCTGGCGCATGCCAATCTCCCCCCAACCTCCCTCTTGCATTTCAGACCTACGTACGCATGATGGGATCTTGTATGATATGCGCGTGTGCTGTAGAGATGAAAGTGGGGGTGAGGAGGCAGATCGTGAGATGGGGAAACTTTGTGGACTGTTAGCGAAGGGGAGCACTGGGCAATCTGAGTTGCAAAGAGGGCAGCAGAAGAGGTTATTGCATGTGCACTGGTGACAGGTCCATCCTTGGTGGCCAGCCTCAGTGGTAAAGGGGTACATGAGCTAGTGTCCCTTGGCCAGCCATGTACCATGGCCACCTCCCTACCTCCTATATATTCTCCCTGATCTGTCACTTTGTTACGGTCTGCTGCTGGCACTGGTGTATCGTCCTGCAGATGCCGTCTCCGCCCATTGCTGTGACTTCCCCCAGAGTTAGCCACACAGAGTGACAGATCTGGGAAAATATATAGGAGATCATTACTTTCACTTGCAGCCTACCTTATTTTTTGCAGCCTAGCATGCTCCTGACCCCTTCTCTCACTAATACTTATACAACATTCATGAACTCATCTTAAGGTTTCTTTATTATTCAGTCACACTGTCTTGGATCCAAACCATTTCCTGTGGCATTGCAGTCAAACAATTGAGCTATTTACCCTTGCATAGAAAGGTATAATCTAAGCTAGAGAATTCTATTTGGAGCTCACCTTGTACTTTGTGAAGAAATAATCAGCTTTGTGGCTGAGCAGATATATGGAGTGTGTGGCTGCACACTGCATTGATCTGCTGAGTTGCAATGCTAATAATTTTTTTTTTGCAAAGTACCAATAGCTTCATTGTGAAGGTGGAAAGAAGGGTGTTACGGCATGGAATGTACAAACTGCGAGACCCTGCTGGTAGCGCCTTTGTCTATTTAGTAGGAAGGGCACGTAACAGCCGGGGGGCAATGGAGGAAGCCCCTTTAGGGCTGGAGCCCGGCGGCAACTGACTCCGTTGTCTCTGGCAGTTCCGCCCCTGGACTAGAGGAATGGTCAAGAACATGGCAACATTTAATGCCAAAAAATGCAAAATCATACACGTCTCAAAAATGCAAAGGCTAACTATAATATTAAGGGCATTATAATGGCAAGAGGAAAGCTATCTAAGTATTACTATTTCAGGTGAGCAATGTAACAAAGCAATAGGAAAGGCAAGTCAGATGCTTGTTTGCATAGGTTAAAGAACCAGTAGCAGAAAAAAGTAATACAGGTTGAGTATCCCATATCCAAATATTCCGAAATACGGAATATTCCGAAATACGGACTTTTTTGAGTGAGACTGAGATAGTGAAACCTTTGTGTTTTGATGGCTCAGTGTACACAAACTTTGTTTAATACTCAAAGTTATTAAAAATATTGTATTAAATGAACTTCAGACTGTGTGTATAAGGTGTATATGAAACATAAATGAATTCTGTGAATGTACACACACTTTGTTTAATGCACAAAGTTATAAAAAATATTGGCTAAAATGACCTTCAGGCTGTGTGTATAAGGTGTATATGAAACATAAATGCCTTCTGTGCTTAGATTTAGGTCCCATCACCATAATATCTCGTTATGGTATGCAATTATTCCAAAATACAGAAAAATCCGATATCCAAAATTCCTCTGGTCCCAAGCATTTTGGATAAGGGATACTCAAACTGTAATGCCACTGTATAGGTCCTTGGTACAGCCACATTTAGAATCCTGTGTTCAGTTCCAGAAGCCATATCTCCAGAAGGCTGTAAATACATTAGGGCAACTAAAATTGTGCATGGCCTACATCACAAAACTTACCTGGAAATACTAAAATAATTTGATGTGTATAGTTTGGAGAAGGGAAGAGGGAACATACAGTAATAGAAACATTTAAATATATAGGGAGGAATGTAATAGGGTGTGAGAATCAGAAAGTGAGAGATTTTGTGTTTTTTCCTGTTGTTTTTTTTTTTTTTTTGTTTGATTGTTTGTTTTTAAAGTGGCAATCCTTTACATGGCAAAACCAGGTTGATATTTGCCATGTAAAGGATTGCCACCGTGGGCATGTGTAGAAGGGGCACTGCTACTGTTGGCATTATGTGTGTAAGCTGCACTGATATGGTGGTTATGTGTATAAAGGGCACTGCGACTGTGGGTATTATTATTATTATTATTACATGCGGTGTAATGACAATAAGATAGTGCTACTGTGTGGCGTATTTTGATTTGGGGTGCTATTGTGTGGCCATGCCCCTTCCTTGTGATACCACACCTTCTTTTTTTAAGGAGCGCACTGTCCCTTTATTAAATATTGGAGAGAGGGCCCAAATTAATAGTTTGCAGGGAGGCGCCAAATAGAGATGAGCGGGTTCGGTTTCTCTGAATCCGAACCCGCCAGAACTTCATGTTTTTTTTCACGGGTCCGAGCGACTCGGATCTTCCCGCCTTGCTCGGTTAACCCGAGCGCGCCCGAACGTCATCATGACGCTGTCGGATTCTCGCGAGGCTCGGATTCTATCGCGAGACTCGGATTCTATATAAGGAGCCGCGCGTCGCCGCCATTTTCACACGTGCATTGAGATTGATAGGGAGAGGACGTGGCTGGCGTCCTCTCCGTTTAGAATTAGAATAGATTAGAGAGACACTTGATTTACTAATTTTGGGGAGCATTAGGAGTACTCAGTAGTGTACAGTGCAGAGTTTTGCTGATAGTGACCAGTGACCACCACTTTTATTTATAATCCGTTCTCTGCCTGAAAAAAGCGATACACAGCACACAGTGACTCAGTCACATACCATATCTGTGTGCACTGCTCAGGCTCAGGCCAGTGTGCTGCATCATCTATATATATTATATATCTGTCTGACTGCTCAGCTCACACAGCTTATAATTGTGGGGGAGACTGGGGAGCACTACTGCAGTGCCAGTTATAGGTTATAGCAGGAGCCAGGAGTACATAATATTATATTAAAATTAAACAGTGCACACTTTTGCTGCAGGAGTGCCACTGCCAGTGTGACTAGTGACCAGTGACCTGACCACCAGTATATAATATTAGTAGTATACTATCTCTTTATCAACCAGTCTATATTAGCAGCAGACACAGTACAGTGCGGTAGTTCACGGCTGTGGCTACCTCTGTGTCGGCACTCGGCAGCCCGTCCATAATTGTATATACCAGTGACCTAACCATGGTTTTTTTTTCTTTCTTTATACATACATACTAGTTACGAGTATACTATCTCTTTATCAACCAGTCTATATATTAGCAGCAGACACAGTACAGTGCGGTAGTTCACGGCTGTGGCTACCTCTGTGTCGGCACTCGGCAGCCCGTCCATAATTGTATATACCACCTAACCGTGGTTTTTTTTTCTTTCTTTATACATACATACTAGTTACGAGTATACTATCTCTTTATCAACCAGTCTATATATTAGCAGCAGACACAGTACAGTGCGGTAGTTCACGGCTGTGGCTACCTCTGTGTCGGCACTCGGCAGCCCGTCCATAATTGTATATACCACCTAACCGTGGTTTTTTTTTCTTTCTTTATACATACATACTAGTTACGAGTATACTATCTCTTTATCAACCAGTCTATATATTAGCAGCAGACACAGTACAGTGCGGTAGTTCACGGCTGTGGCTACCTCTGTGTCGGCACTCGGCAGCCCGTCCATAATTGTATATACCACCTAACCGTGGTTTTTTTTTCTTTCTTTATACATACATACTAGTTACGAGTATACTATCTCTTTATCAACCAGTCTATATATTAGCAGCAGACACAGTACAGTGCGGTAGTTCACGGCTGTGGCTACCTCTGTGTCGGCACTCGGCAGCCCGTCCATAATTGTATATACCACCTAACCGTGGTTTTTTTTTCTTTCTTTATACATACATACTAGTTACGAGTATACTATCTCTTTATCAACCAGTCTATATATTAGCAGCAGACACAGTACAGTGCGGTAGTTCACGGCTGTGGCTACCTCTGTGTCGGCACTCGGCAGCCCGTCCATAATTGTATATACCACCTAACCGTGGTTTTTTTTTCTTTCTTTATACATACATACTAGTTACGAGTATACTATCTCTTTATCAACCAGTCTATATATTAGCAGCAGACACAGTACAGTGCGGTAGTTCACGGCTGTGGCTACCTCTGTGTCGGCACTCGGCAGCCCGTCCATAATTGTATATACTACCTAACCGTGGTTTTTTTTTCTTTCTTTATACATACATACTAGTTACGAGTATACTATCTCTTTATCAACCAGTCTATATATTAGCAGCAGACACAGTACAGTGCGGTAGTTCACGGCTGTGGCTACCTCTGTGTCGGCACTCGGCAGCCCGTCCATAATTGTATACTAGTATCCAATCCATCCATCTCCATTGTTTACCTGAGGTGCCTTTTAGTTGTGCCTATTAAAATATGGAGAACAAAAATGTTGAGGTTCCAAAATTAGGGAAAGATCAAGATCCACTTCCACCTCGTGCTGAAGCTGCTGCCACTAGTCATGGCCGAGACGATGAAATGCCAGCAACGTCGTCTGCCAAGGCCGATGCCCAATGGCATAGTACAGAGCATGTCAAAACCAAAACACCAAATATCAGTAAAAAAAGGACTCCAAAACCTAAAATAAAATTGTCGGAGGAGAAGCGTAAACTTGCCAATATGCCATTTACCACACGGAGTGGCAAGGAACGGCTGAGGCCCTGGCCTATGTTCATGGCTAGTGGTTCAGCTTCACATGAGGATGGAAGCACTCATCCTCTCGCTAGAAAAAAGAAAAGACTTAAGCTGGCAAAAGCACAGCAAAGAACTGTGCGTTCTTCGAAATCACAAATCCCCAAGGAGAGTCCAATTGTGTCGGTTGCGATGCCTGACCTTCCTCTTTTTTCTTTCATTTTTCTTTGCGTCATGTGCTGTTTGGGGAGTATTTTTTTGAAGGGCCATCCTGCCTGACACTGCAGTGCCACTCCTAGATGGGCCCGGTGTTTGTGTCGGCCACTAGGGTCGCTAATCTTACTCACACAGCTACCTCATTGCGCCTCTTTTTTTCTTTGCATCATGTGCTGTTTGGGGAGGGTTTTTTGGAAGGGACATCCTGCGTGACACTGCAGTGCCACTCCTAGATGGGCCCGGTGTTTGTGTCGGCCACTAGGGTCGCTTATCTTACTCACACAGCGACCTCGGTGCAAATTTTAGGACTAAAAATAATATTGTGAGGTGTGAGGTATTCAGAATAGACTGAAAATGAGTGTAAATTATGGTTTTTGAGGTTAATAATACTTTGGGATCAAAATGACCCCCAAATTCTATGATTTAAGCTGTTTTTTAGTGTTTTTTGAAAACCCAAACAATTTCAGGTGCTCATCTCTACTTTCTATAACCATCACTGCATTACTGACCCCTCTTTAGAGATGTGCACTTGAAATTTTTCAGGTTTTGTGTTTTGGTTTTGGGTTCGGTTCCGCGGCCGTGTTTTGGGTTCGACCGCGTTTTGGCAAAACCTCACCGAATTTTTTTTGTCGGATTCGGGTGTGTTTTGGATTCGGGTGTTTTTTTCAAAAAACACTAAAAAACAGCTTAAATCATAGAATTTGGGGGTCATTTTGATCCCAAAGTATTATTAACCTCAAAAACCATAATTTCCACTCATTTTCAGTCTATTCTGAACGCCTCACACCTCACAATATTATTTTTAGTCCTAAAATTTGCACCGAGGTCGCTGGATGACTAAGCTAAGCGACCCTAGTGGCCGACACAAACACCTGGCCCATCTAGGAGTGGCACTGCAGTGTCACGCAGGATGGCCCTTCCAAAAAAACACTCCCCAAACAGCATATGACGCAAAGAAAAAAAGAGGCGCAATGAGGTAGCTGTGTGAGTAAGCTAAGCGACTCTAGCGGCCGACACAAACATCTGGCCCATCTAGGAGTGGCACTGCAGTGTCACGCAGGATGGCCCTTCCAAAAAACACTCCCCAAACAGCACATGACGCAAAGAAAAAAAGAGGCGCAATGAGGTAGCTGTGTGAGTAAGATAAGCGACCCTAGTGGCCGACAC
The DNA here is from genome assembly GCF_028390025.1 of Pseudophryne corroboree. NCBI lineage: Eukaryota > Metazoa > Chordata > Amphibia > Anura > Myobatrachidae > Pseudophryne > Pseudophryne corroboree. The sequence continues at coordinate 196,694 of NW_026970121.1, read as the reverse complement.
AAACACCTGGCCCATCTAGGAGTGGCACTGCAGTGTCACGCAGGATGGCCCTTCCAAAAAACACTCCCCAAACAGCACATGACGCAAAGAAAAAAAGAGGCGCAATGAGGTAGCTGTGTGAGTAAGATAAGCGACCCTAGTGGCCGACACAAACACCTGGCCCATCTAGGAGTGGCACTGCAGTGTCACGCAGGATGGCCCTTCAAAAAAATACTCCCCAAACAGCACATGACGCAAAGAAAAATTAAAGAAAAAAAAGAGGTGCAAGATGGAATTGTCCTTGGGCCCTCCCACCCACCCTTATGTTGTATAAACAGGACATGCACACTTTAACCAACCCATCATTTCAGCGACAGGGTCTGCCACACGACTGTGACTGAAATGACGGGTTGGTTTGGACCCCCACCAAAAAAGAAGCAATTAATCTCTCCTTGCACAAACTGGCTCTACAGAGGCGAGATGTCCACCTCATCATCATCCTCCGATATATCACCGTGTACATCCCCCTCCTCACAGATTATCAATTCGTCCCCACTGGAATCCACCATCTCAGCTCCCTGTATACTTTGTGGAGGCAATTGCTGCTGGTCAATGTCTCCACGGAGGAATTGATTATAATTCATTTTAATGAACATCATCTTCTCCACATTTTCTGGAAGTAACCTCGTACGCCGATTGCTGACAAGGTGAGCGGCGGCACTAAACACTCTTTCGGAGTACACACTTGTGGGAGGGCAACTTAGGTAGAATAAAGCCAGTTTGTGCAAGGGCCTCCAAATTGCCTCTTTTTCCTGCCAGTATAAGTACGGACTGTCTGACGTGCCTACTTGGATGCGGTCACTCATATAATCCTCCACCATTCTTTCAATGGGGAGAGAATCATATGCAGTGCCAGTAGACGACATGTCCGACTCCGTAATCGTTGTCAGGTCCTTCAGTCCGGACCAGATGTCAGCATCAGCAGTCGCTCCAGACTGCCCTGCATCACCGCCAGCGGGTGGGCTCGGAATTCTGAGCCTTTTCCTCGCACCCCCAGTTGCGGGAGAATGTGAAGGAGGAGATGTTGACAGGTCGCGTTCCGCTTGACTTGACAATTTTCTCACCAGCAGGTCTTTGAACCCCAGCAGACTTGTGTGTGCCGGAAAGAGAGATCCAAGGTAGGTTTTAAATCTAGGATCGAGCACGGTGGCCAAAATGTAGTGCTCTGATTTCAACGGATTGACCACCCGTGAATCCTTGTTAAGCGAATTAAGGGCTCCATCCACAAGTCCCACATGCCTAGCGGAATCGCTTTGTGTTAGCTCCTTCTTCAATGTCTCCAGCTTCTTCTGCAAAAGCCTGATGAGGGGAATGACCTGACTCAGGCTGGCAGTGTCTGAACCTACTTCACGTGTGGCAAGTTCAAAGGGCAGCAGAACCTTGCACAACGTTGAAATCATTCTCCACTGCGCTTGAGACAGGTGCATTCCACCTCCTATATCGTGCTCAATTGTATAGGCTTGAATGGCCTTTTGCTGCTCCTCCAACCTCTGAAGCATATATAGGGTTGAATTCCACCTCGTTACCACTTCTTGCTTCAGATGATGGCAGGGCAGGTTCAGGCGTTTTTGGTGTTGCTCCAGTCTTCTGTACGTGGTGCCTGTACGCCGAAAGTGTCCCGCAATTCTTCTGGCCACCGACAGCATCTCTTGCATGCGCCTCTCGTTTTTTAAATAATTCTGCACCACCAAATTCAAGGTAGAGATGAGCGCCTGAAATTTTTCGGGTTTTGTGTTTTGGTTTTGGGTTCGGTTCCGCGGCCGTGTTTTGGGTTCGAACGCGTTTTGGCAAAACCTCACCGAATTTTTTTTGTCGGATTCGGGTGTGTTTTGGATTCGGGTGTTTTTTTCAAAAAACACTAAAAAACAGCTTAAATCATAGAATTTGGGGGTCATTTTGATCCCAAAGTATTATTAACCTCAAAAACCATAATTTACACTCATTTTCAGTCTATTCTGAATACCTCACACCTCACAATATTATTTTTAGTCCTAAAATTTGCACCGAGGTCGCTGTGTGAGTAAGATAAGCGACCCTAGTGGCCGACACAAACACCGGGCCCATCTAGGAGTGGCACTGCAGTGTCACGCAGGATGTCCCTTCCAAAAAACCCTCCCCAAACAGCACATGACGCAAAGAAAAAAAGAGGCGCAATGAGGTAGCTGTGTGAGTAAGATTAGCGACCCTAGTGGCCGACACAAACACCGGGCCCATCTAGGAGTGGCACTGCAGTGTCACGCAGGATGGCCCTTCCAAAAAACCCTCCCCAAACAGCACATGACGCAAAGAAAAAAAGAGGCGCAATGAGGTAGCTGTGTGAGTAAGATTAGCGACCCTAGTGGCCGACACAAACACCGGGCCCATCTAGGAGTGGCACTGCAGTGTCACGCAGGATGTCCCTTCCAAAAAACCCTCCCCAAACAGCACATGACGCAAAGAAAAAAAGAGGCGCAATGAGGTAGCTGTGTGAGTAAGATTAGCGACCCTAGTGGCCGACATAAACACCGGGGCCCATCTAGGAGTGGCACTGCAGTGTCACGCAGGATGTCCCTTCCAAAAAACCCTCCCCAAACAGCACATGACGCAAAGAAAAAAAGAGGCGCAATGAGGTAGCTGACTGTGTGAGTAAGATTAGCGACCCTAGTGGCCGACACAAACACCGGGCCCATTTAGGAGTGGCACTGTAGTGTCACGCAGGATGTCCCTTCCAAAAAACCCTCCCCAATCAGCACATGATGCAAAGAAAAAGAAAAGAAAAAAGAGGTGCAAGATGGAATTGTCCTTGGGCCCTCCCACCCACCCTTATGTTGTATAAACAAAACAGGACATGCACACTTTAACCAACCCATCATTTCAGTGACAGGGTCTGCCACACGACTGTGACTGATATGACGGGTTGGTTTGGACCCCCCCAAAAAAGAAGCAATTAATCTCTCCTTGCACAAACTGGCTCTACAGAGGCAAGATGTCCACCTCATCATCACCCTCCGATATATCACCGTGTACATCCCCCTCCTCACAGATTATCAATTCGTCCCCACTGGAATCCACCATCTCAGCTCCCTGTGTACTTTGTGGAGGCAATTGCTGCTGGTCAATGTCTCCGCGGAGGAATTGATTATAATTCATTTTAATGAACATCATCTTCTCCACATTTTCTGGATGTAACCTCGTACGCCGATTGCTGACAAGGTGAGCGGCGGCACTAAACACTCTTTCGGAGTACACACTTGTGGGAGGGCAACTTAGGTAGAATAAAGCCAGTTTGTGCAAGGGCCTCCAAATTGCCTCTTTTTCCTGCCAGTATAAGTACGGACTGTGTGACGTGCCTACTTGGATGCGGTCACTCATATAATCCTCCACCATTCTATCAATGTTGAGAGAATCATATGCAGTGACAGTAGACGACATGTCCGTAATCGTTGTCAGGTCCTTCAGTCCGGACCAGATGTCAGCATCAGCAGTCGCTCCAGACTGCCCTGCATCACCGCCAGCGGGTGGGCTCGGAATTCTGAGCCTTTTCCTCGCACCCCCAGTTGCGGGAGAATGTGAAGGAGGAGATGTTGACAGGTCGCGTTCCGCTTGACTTGACAATTTTCTCACCAGCAGGTCTTTCAACCCCAGCAGACTTGTGTCTGCCGGAAAGAGAGATCCAAGGTAGGCTTTAAATCTAGGATCGAGCACGGTGGCCAAAATGTAGTGCTCTGATTTCAACAGATTGACCACCCGTGAATCCTTGTTAAGCGAATTAAGGGCTCCATCCACAAGTCCCACATGCCTAGCGGAATCGCTCCGTGTTAGCTCCTCCTTCAATGTCTCCAGCTTCTTCTGCAAAAGCCTGATGAGGGGAATGACCTGACTCAGGCTGGCAGTGTCTGAACTGACTTCACGTGTGGCAAGTTCAAAGGGCATCAGAACCTTGCACAACGTTGAAATCATTCTCCACTGCGCTTGAGACAGGTGCATTCCACCTACTATATCGTGCTCAATTGTATAGGCTTGAATGGCCTTTTGCTGCTCCTCCAACCTCTGAAGCATATAGAGGGTTGAATTCCACCTCGTTACCACTTCTTGCTTCAGATGATGGCAGGGCAGGTTCAGTAGTTTTTGGTGGTGCTCCAGTCTTCTGTACGTGGTGCCTGTACGCCGAAAGTGTCCCGCAATTCTTCTGGCCACCGACAGCATCTCTTGCACGCCCCTGTCGTTTTTTAAAAAATTCTGCACCACCAAATTCAAGGTATGTGCAAAACATGGGACGTGCTGGAATTTGCCCATATTTAATGCACACACAATATTGCTGGCGTTGTCCGATGCCACAAATCCACAGGAGAGTCCAATTGGGGTAAGCCATTCCGCGATGATCTTCCTCAGTTGCCGTAAGAGGTTTTCAGCTGTGTGCGTATTCTGGAAAGCGGTGATACAAAGCGTAGCCTGCCTAGGAAAGAGTTGGCGTTTGCGAGATGCTGCTACTGGTGCCGCCGCTGCTGTTCTTGCGGCGGGAGTCCATACATCTACCCAGTGGGCTGTCACAGTCATATAGTCCTGACCCTGCCCTGCTCCACTTGTCCACATGTCCGTGGTTAAGTGGACATTGGGTACAACTGCATTTTTTAGGACACTGGTGAGTCTTTTTCTGACGTCCGTGTACATTCTCGGTATCGCCTGCCTAGAGAAGTGGAACCTAGATGGTATTTGGTAACGGGGGCACACTGCCTCAATAAATTGTCTAGTTCCCTGTGAACTAACGGCGGATACCGGACGCACGTCTAACACCAACATAGTTGTCAAGGCCTCAGTTATCCGCTTTGCAGCAGGATGACTGCTGTGATATTTCATCTTCCTCGCAAAGGACTGTTGAACAGTCAATTGCTTACTGGAAGTAGTACAAGTGGGCTTACGACTTCCCCTCTGGGATGACCATCGACTCCCAGCGGCAACAACAGCAGCGCCAGCAGCAGTAGGCGTTACACGCAAGGATGCATCGGAGGAATCCCAGGCAGGAGAGGACTCGTCAGAATTGCCAGTGACATGGCCTGCAGGACTATTGGCATTCCTGGGGAAGGAGGAAATTGACACTGAGGGAGTTGGTGGGGTGGTTTGCGTGAGCTTGGTTACAAGAGGAAGGGATTTACTGGTCAGTGGACTGCTTCCGCTGTCACCCAAAGTTTTTGAACTTGTCACTGACTTATTATGAATGCGCTGCAGGTGACGTATAAGGGAGGATGTTCCGAGGTGGTTAACGTCCTTACCCCTACTTATTACAGCTTGACAAAGGGAACACACGGCTTGACACCTGTTGTCCGCATTGCTGGTGAAATACCTCCACACCGAAGAGCTGATTTTTTTGGTATTTTCACCTGGCATGTCAACGGCCATATTCCTCCCACGGACAACAGGTGTCTCCCCGGGTGCCTGACTTAAACAAACCACCTCACCATCAGAATCCTCCTGGTCAATTTCCTCCCCAGCGCCAGCAACACCCATATCCTCCTCATCCTGGTGTACTTCAACACTGACATCTTCAATCTGACTATCAGGAACTGGACTGCGGGTGCTCCTTCCAGCACTTGCAGGGGGCGTGCAAATGGTGGAAGGCGCATGCTCTTCACGTCCAGTGTTGGGAAGGTCAGGCATCGCAACCGACACAATTGGACTCTCCTTGTGGATTTGGGATTTCGAAGAATGCACAGTTCTTTGCTGTGCTGCTTTTGCCAGCTTGAGTCTTTTCATTTTTCTAGCGAGAGGCTGAGTGCTTCCATCCTCATGTGAAGCTGAACCACTAGCCATGAACATAGGCCAGGGCCTCAGCCGTTCCTTGCCACTCTGTGTCGTAAATGGCATATTGGCAAGTTTACGCTTCTCCTCCGACAATTTTATTTTAGGTTTTTGAGTCCTTTTTTTTCTGATATTTGGTGTTTTGGATTTGACATGCTCTGTACTATGACATTGGGCATCGGCCTTGGCAGACGACGTTGCTGGCATTTCATCGTCCCGGCCATGACTAGTGGCAGCAGCTTCAGCACGAGGTGGAAGTGGATCTTGATCTTTCCCTAATTTTGGAACCTCAACATTTTTGTTCTCCATATTTTAATAGGCACAACTAAAAGGCACCTCAGGTAAACAATGGAGATGGATACTAGTATACAATTATGGACTGCCTGCCGAGTGCAGACACAGAGGTAGCCACAGCCGTGAACTACCGTACTGTACTGTGTCTGCTGCTAATATAGACTGGTTGATAAAGAGATAGTATACTCGTAACTAGTATGTATGTATAAAGAAAGAAAAAAAAACCACGGTTAGGTGGTATATACAATTATGGACGGGCTGCCGAGTGCCGACACAGAGGTAGCCACAGCCGTGAACTACCGCACTGTACTGTGTCTGCTGCTAATATATAGACTGGTTGATAAAGAGATAGTATACTCGTAACTAGTATGTATGTATAAAGAAAGAAAAAAAAACCACGGTTAGGTGGTATATACAATTATGGACGGGCTGCCGAGTGCCGACACAGAGGTAGCCACAGCCGTGAACTACCGCACTGTACTGTGTCTGCTGCTAATATAGACTGGTTGATAAAGAGATAGTATACTCGTAACTAGTATGACTATAAAGAAAGAAAAAAAAACCACGGTTAGGTGGTATATACAATTATGGACGGGCTGCCGAGTGCCGACACAGAGGTAGCCACAGCCGTGAACTACCGCACTGTACTGTGTCTGCTGCTAATATATAGACTGGTTGATAAAGAGATAGTATACTCGTAACTAGTATGTATGTATAAAGAAAGAAAAAAAAACCACGGTTAGGTGGTATATACAATTATGGACGAGCTGCCGAGTGCCGACACAGAGGTAGCCACAGCCGTGAACTACCGCACTGTACTGTGTCTGCTGCTAATATAGACTGGTTGATAAAGAGATAGTATACTCGTAACTAGTATGTATGTATAAAGAAAGAAAAAAAAACCACGGTTAGGTGGTATATACAATTATGGACGGGCTGCCGAGTGCCGACACAGAGGTAGCCACAGCCGTGAACTACCGCACTGTACTGTGTCTGCTGCTAATATATAGACTGGTTGATAAAGAGATAGTATACTCGTAACTAGTATGTATGTATAAAGAAAGAAAAAAAAACCACGGTTAGGTGGTATATACAATTATGGACGGGCTGCCGAGTGCCGACACAGAGGTAGCCACAGCCGTGAACTACCGCACTGTACTGTGTCTGCTGCTAATATAGACTGGTTGATAAAGAGATAGTATACTCGTAACTAGTATGTATGTATAAAGAAAGAAAAAAAAACCACGGTTAGGTGGTATATACAATTATGGACGGGCTGCCGAGTGCCGACACAGAGGTAGCCACAGCCGTGAACTACCGCACTGTACTGTGTCTGCTGCTAATATATAGACTGGTTGATAAAGAGATAGTATACTCGTAACTAGTATGTATGTATAAAGAAAGAAAAAAAAACCACGGTTAGGTGGTATATACAATTATGGACGGGCTGCCGAGTGCCGACACAGAGGTAGCCACAGCCGTGAACTACCGCACTGTACTGTGTCTGCTGCTAATATAGACTGGTTGATAAAGAGATAGTATACTCGTAACTAGTATGTATGTATAAAGAAAGAAAAAAAAACCACGGTTAGGTGGTATATACAATTATGGACGGGCTGCCGAGTGCCGACACAGTGGTAGCCACAGCCGTGAACTACCGCACTGTACTGTGTCTGCTGCTAATATAGACTGGTTGATAAAGAGATAGTATACTCGTAACTAGTATGACTATAAAGAAAGAAAAAAAAACCACGGTTAGGTGGTATATACAATTATGGACGGGCTGCCGAGTGCCGACACAGAGGTAGCCACAGCCGTGAACTACCGCACTGTACTGTGTCTGCTGCTAATATAGACTGGTTGATAAAGAGATAGTATACTACTAATATTATATATACTGGTGGTCAGGTCACTGGTCACTAGTCACACTGGCAGTGGCACTCCTGCAGCAAAAGTGTGCACTGTTTAATTTTAATATAATATTATGTACTCCTGGCTCCTGCTATAACCTATAACTGGCACTGCAGTGCTCCCCAGTCTCCCCCACAATTATAAGCTGTGTGAGCTGAGCACAGTCAGATATATATATACATTGATGCAGCACACTGGGCTGAGCAGTGCACACAGATATGGTATGTGACTGAGTCACTGTGTGTATCGTTTTTTTCAGGCAGAGAACGGATATATTAAATAAAACAAACAACTGCACTGTCTGGTGGTCACTGTGGTCGTCAGTCACTAAACTCTGCACTCTCTTCTACAGTATCACAGCCTCAGGTCAATCTCTCTCTCTCTCTCTCAACCCTAATCTAAATGGAGAGGACGCCAGCCACGTCCTCTCCCTATCAATCTCAATGCACGTGTGAAAATGGCGGCGACGCGCGGCTCCTTATATAGAATCCGAGTCTCGCGATAGAATCCGAGCCTCGCGAGAATCCGACAGTGTCATGATGACGTTCGGGCGCGCTCGGGTTAACCGAGCAAGGCGGGAAGATCCGAGTCGCTCGGATCCGTGTAAAAAAAGCTGAAGTTCGGGCGGGTTCGGATTCCGAGGAACCGAACCCGCTCATCTCTAATTCAAGGTATGTGCAAAACATTGGACGTGCTGGAATTTGCCCATATTTAATGCACACACAATATTGCTGGCGTTGTCCGATGCCACAAATCCACAGGAGAGTCCAATTGGGGTAAGCCATTCCGCGATGATCTTCCTCAGTTGCCGTAAGAGGTTTTCAGCTGTGTGCGTATTCTGGAAACCGGTGATACAAAGCGTAGCCTGCCTAGGAAAGAGTTGGCGTTTGCGAGATGCTGCTACTGGTGCCGCCGCTGCTGTTCTTGCGGCGGGAGTCCATACATCTACCCAGTGGGCTGTCACAGTCATATAGTCCTGACCCTGCCCTGCTCCACTTGTCCACATGTCCGTGGTTAAATGGACATTGGGTACAACTGCATTTTTTAGGACACTGGTGAGTCTTTTTCTGACGTCCGTGTACATTCTCGGTATCGCCTGCCTAGAGAAGTGGAACCTAGATGGTATTTGGTAACGGGGGCACACTACCTCAAGAAATTGTCTAGTTCCCTGTGAACTAACGGCGGATACCGGACGCACGTCTAACACCAACATAGTTGTCAAGGCCTCAGTTATCCGCTTTGCAACAGGATGACTGCTGTGATATTTCATCTTCCTCGCAAAGGACTGTTGGACAGTCAATTGCTTGGTGGAAGTAGTAAAAGTGGGCTTACGACTTCCCCTCTGGGATGACCATCGACTCCCAGCAGCAACAACAGCAGCGCCAGCAGCAGTAGGCGTTACACGCAAGGATGCATCGGAGGAATCCCAGGCAGGAGAGGACTCGTCAGAATTGCCAGTGACATGGCCTGCAGGACTATTGGCATTCCTGGGGAAGGAGGAAATTGACACTGAGGGAGTTGGTGGGGTGGTTTGCGTGAGCTTGGTTACAAGAGGAAGGGATTTACTGGTCAGTGGACTGCTTCCGCTGTCGCCCAAAGTTTTTGAACTTGTCACTGACTTATTATGAATGCGCTGCAGGTGACGTATAAGGGAGGATGTTCCGAGGTGGTTAACGTCCTTACCCCTACTTATTACAGCTTGACAAAGGCAACACACGGCTTGACACCTGTTGTCCGCATTTCTGTTGAAATACTTCCACACCGAAGAGCTGATTTTTGGGGTATTTTCACCAGGCATGTCAATGGCCATATTCCTCCCACGGACAACAGGTGTCTCCCCGGGTGCCTGACTTAAACAAACCACCTCACCATCAGAATCCTCCTGGTCAATTTCCTCCCCAGCGCCAGCAACACCCATATCCTCCTCATCCTGGTGTACTTCAACACTGACATCTTCAATCTGACTATCAGGAACTGGACTGCGGGTGCTCCTTCCAGCACTTGCAGGGGGCGTGCAAATGGTGGAAGGCGCATGCTCTTCACGTCCAGTGTTGGGAAGGTCAGGCATCGCAACCGACACAATTGGACTCTCCTTGTGGATTTGGGATTTCAAAGAACGCACAGTTCTTTGCTGTGCTTTTGCCAGCTTGAGTCTTTTCATTTTTCTAGCGAGAGGCTGAGTGCTTCCATCCTCATGTGAAGCTGAACCACTAGCCATGAACATAGGCCAGGGCCTCAGCCGTTCCTTGCCACTCCGTGTGGTAAATGGCATATTGGCAAGTTTACGCTTCTCCTCCGACAATTTTATTTTAGATTTTTGAGTCCTTTTTTTACTGATATTTGGTGTTTTGGATTTTACATGCTCTGTACTATGACATTGGGCATCGGCCTTGGCAGACAACGTTGCTGGCATTTCATCGTCTCGGCCATGACTAGTGGCAGCAGCTTCAGCACGAGGTGGAAGTCGATCTTGATCTTTCCCTATTTTTGGAACCTCAACATTTTTGTTCTCCATATTTTAATAGGCACAACTAAAAGGCACCTCAGGTAAACAATGGAGATGGATGGATACTAGTATACTTATGGATGACGAGCGACTGCCGACACAGAGGTAGCTACAGCCGTGGACTACCGTACTGTGTCTGCTGCTAATATAGACTGGATGATAATGAGATAAAATTAAAATATATATATATATATCACACTAGTACTGCAGCCGGACAGGTATATATTATGTAATGACGGACCTTCTGGACACTGTCTGTCAGCACTGCAGACTCCTAAAGTAAGCTACTAGTATCAAGAAGATAGAAAAAAAAAAACCACGGGTAGGTGGTATACAATTATGGATGGACGAGCGACTGCCGACACAGAGGTAACTACAGCCGTGGACTACCGTACTGTGTCTGCTGCTAATATAGACTGGATGATAATGAGATAAAATTAAAATATATATATATATATATATCACACTAGTACTGCAGCCGGACAGGTATATATTATGTAATGACGGACCTGCTGGACACTGTCTGTCAGCACTGCAGACTCCTAAAGTAAGCTACTAGTATCAAGAAGATAGAAAAAAAAAAAACACGGGTAGGTGGTATACAATTATGGATGGACGAGCGACTGCCGACACAGAGGTAGCTACAGCCGTGGACTACCGTACTGTGTCTGCTGCTAATATAGACTGGATGATAATGAGATAAAATTAAAATATATATATATATCACACTAGTACTGCAGCCGGACAGGTATATATTATGTAATGACGGACCTGCTGGACACTGTCTGTCAGCACTGCAGACTCCTAAAGTAAGCTACTAGTATCAAGAAGATAGAAAAAAAAAAAAACACGGGTAGGTGGTATACAATTATGGATGGACGAGCGACTGCCGACACAGAGGTAGCTACTACAGCCGTGGACTACCGTACTGTGTCTGCTGCTAATATAGACTGGATGATAATGAGATAAAATTAAAATATATATATATATATATATATCACACTAGTACTGGCGCCGGACAGGTATATATTATGTAATGACGGACCTGCTGGACACTGTCTGTCAGCACTGCAGACTCCTAAAGTAAGCTACTAGTATCAAGAAGATAGAAGAAAAGAAAAAACACGGGTAGGTGGTATACAATTATGGATGGACGAGCGACTGCCGACACAGAGGTAGCTACAGCCGTGGACTACCGTACTGTGTCTGCTGCTAATATAGACTGGATGATAATGAGATAAAATTAAAATATATATATATTATATATCACACTAGTACTGCAGCCGGACAGGTATATATTATGTAATGACGGACCTGCTGGACACTGTCTGTCAGACTCAGCACTGCAGACTCCTAAAGTAAGCTACTAGTATCAAGAAGATAGAAAAAAAAAACCACGGGTAGGTGGTATACAATTATGGATGGACGAGCGACTGCCGACACAGAGGTAGCTACAGCCGTGGACTACCGTACTGTGTCTGCTGCTAATATAGACTGGATGATAGTGAGATAAAATTAAAATATATATATATATCACACTAGTACTGCAGCCGGACAGGTATATATTATGTAATGACGGACCTGCTGGACACTGTCTGCAGAATGCGTTTATAAAAACACCACACGACGAGTGTTTAACTTTTTCAGGCAGACAATCACAATATACTGGTGGTCAGCAGACAATCACAATACTGGTGGTCAGTGGTCACTGGTCAGTCACACTGGCAGTGGCACTCTGGCAGCAAAAGTGTGCACTGTACTTAAAATATGTACTCCTGCTATAACTGCTCCCCAGTCTCCCCCACAATTAAGCTGTGTGAGCAGTGAGCACTCAGCACAGTCAGATAATGATATACAGTATTACATATAATGCAGCACACTGGGCTGAGCACAGATATGGTATGTGACTGTGTCACACTGTGTATCGTTTTTTTTCAGGCAGAGAACGGATTAATTAAACTGGTGGTCACTGGTCACACTATCAGCAGCAAGTAGTACTCCTCCTAATAATATGCTCCCCAAAATTTGTGTCTCTCTCTAGTACTCTAGTCTAAACGGAGAGGACGCCAGCCACGTCCTCTCCCTATCAATCTCAATGCACGTGTGAAAATGGCGGCGACGCGCGGCTCCTTATATAGAATCCGAGTCTCGCGATAGAATACGAGCCTCGCGAGAATCCGACAGCGGGATGATGACGTTCGGGCGCGCTCGGGTTAACCGAGCAAGGCGGGAAGATCCGAGTCGCTCGGCCCCGTGTAAAAAAACCTGAAGTTCGGGCGGGTTCGGATTCCGAGGAACCGAACCCGCTCATCTCTACCCTCTATACAGTACACTGACCTCTATATACCTGCTAGTACATCCCTGATGCCTATATTTCCTAAGCTAAATCCCTGACGCCTCTATTCCCTACGCTACATCCCTGACGCCTCTATTCCCTATGCTACATCCCTGACGCCTCTATACCCTACGCTACATCCCTGATGCCTCTATTCCCTACGCTACATTCCTGATGCCTCTATAACCTACGCTACATCCCTGACGCCTCTATACCCTACGCTACATCCCTGACGCCTCTATACAGTACAATGCATTACTGATCCCTCTAGACCATACATCCTCATTACATCAGAGAGATAGTGAAACACTGGAAAAAATAAGGATAAAGTGGACTACAGAAACTGATGCTCTAAACAAAGGAGAGAGAGAGAGAGAGAAAAGCACAAGGGAAAGTGGGCAATCGGAACACCATAGAGAGAGGAGAGATAGAAATGCCTGAAAAAGTAAAGGGGGTTGGGTATGGCATCCGGCGCTCGGGATTCCAGCAGTCATATGATACCTAATCCTAACCCTCTGGGGGGGTGGCGGATAGGGCTAACCCTCAGGGGGTGGCAGCTAGGACTAACCCCCCCCCCCCCTAGTGCCTTCCCTAACACCCCCTCCCCCGGTCCTAACCCTCCCTCCAATACTCGCCTTCGGGATGTTGGCTGTCAGCAAGATGCATCCTCATTTCAATGTCTACTGAAATAATTCAGGTTGACACCAGGAAACATTAACGCCACTGCATCCTTGCTGCTTTCTCATGTGGAAGTCTGTTTAATGTGAAAACAAGGTGATATCTAATTATCTAATTAGCACACAGGTAAGGAATTAAGAAAATCTTTATTTAAGGGTGAAGATGTTTCTCACAAAATCGTTGCCCCAATGCATCATTGAAATTCAAGCTGGAAAGATGATTTTAATATATCACTTGTACATTTTGTATTGCTCTTCTGGTGACAATGTAGTTTGTTTTTGTCAATTACCATTTTAATAATAGGGTAAATAAAATTAAGTGGATTTTTGAAAGAAAACAATACTGTCAATATACTATTAAAACAAATTAAAATGGTAAAAGTTATTGTACTTTAAGTAAAAATAAAAGAGCCAAAATATCAATCCCAGTTTTGGATTACTTTAATTAACAAAAAAAAAAGCATACAGCAGAGGATAGTTTCAATCTGCCTACCTCTGGGTTATGGGTCCAGCATGCTTCCATTGCAGTACTCTGCTGCACATGTAAGTGCAAGAGATCCTGAAGCACTCACTCATCATGGGAAAGTACCAATGTGTTTCTTCGTTGGTTGATGGAAGAAACATCTTACAAAAACTCTCCAGATTATTGACTTTTTAAAGTTTTGCTAGGAAACGTTTTAGATGAATGCTTATTAGCCTTTGTCAGTATGGACTTTTGCAAAGTGTCTCTGTGGCGCAATCAGTTAGTATGTACGGCTATTAACCAAAAGGTTGGTGGTTCAATCCCACCCAGGGACCTAATTGACCTTGTTATCAGATTTTGGTGATCTTTAAGTAGACTAGTCAAAATTTCAAACCCCCTGTTATGGTGTAGGGTACTTGGCCTTCTCTGATGTAATCAGAGTTAGATTTGATTCAGTGATTTTATAAAAACAGCTAGGAAGCACAATTTAGCAGTGGGTTGCAGAGAAAAAAAATATGCTGGCAGAAAAATCCAATTGAGTGATTAAACAGTTTTTTATTTTCTGGCTTTATTTTTATGCTAACAAATTTGTTCTCTGAAAAGTGTCCACAAAGCCAAGTCTCTGATTAACACCTTTGTAAGGATGGTTTTTCACCTATTACTAAATTAAACTTGCTTCATTGGAAAGGCAGCAAGATGCATCCTCATTTCAATGTCTACTGAAATAATACAGGTTGACACCAGGAAACATTAACGCCACTGCATCCTTGCTGCTTTCTCATGTGGAAGTCTGTTTAATGTGAAAACAAGGTGATATCTAATTAGCACACAGGTAAGGAATTAAGAAAATCTTTATTTAAGGGTGAAGATGTTTCTCACAAAATCGTTGCCCCAATGCATCATTGAAATTATAGCTGGAAAGATGATTTTAATATATCACTTGTACATTTTGTATTGCTCTTCTGGTGACAATGTAGTTTGTTTTTGTCAATTACCATTTTAATAATAGGGTAAAGAAAATGAAGTGGATTTTTGAAAGAAAACAATACTGTCAATATACTATTAAAACAAATTAAAATGGTAAAAGTTATTGTACTTTAAGTAAAAATAAAAGAGACAAAATATCAATCCCAGTTTTGGATTACTTTAATTAACAAACAAAAAAATGCATATAGCAGAGGATAGTTTCAATCTGCCTACCTCTGGGTTATGGGCCCAGCATGCTTCCATTGCAGTACTCTGCTGCACATGTAAGTGCAAGAGATCCTGAAGCACTCACTCATCATGGGAAAGTACCAATGTGTTTCTTCGTTGGTTGATGGAAGAAACATCTTACAAAAACTCTCCTGATTATTGACTTTTTAAAGTTTTTCTAGGAAACGTTTTAGATGAATGCTTATTAGCCTTTGTCAGTATGAACTTTTGCAAAGTGTCTCTGTGGTGCAATCAGTTAGTATGTACGGCTATTAACCAAAAGGTTGGTGGTTCAATCCCACCCAGGGACCTAATTGACCTTGTTATCAGATTTTGGTGATCTTTAAGTAGACAAGTCAAATTTCATACCCCCTGTTATGGTGTAGGGTACCTGGCCTTCTCTGATGTAATCAGAGTTAGATTTGATTCAGTGATTTTATAAAAACATCTAGGAAGCACAATTTAGCAGTGGGTTGCAGAGAAAAAGAAATATGCTGGCAAAAAAATCAAATTGCGTGATTAAACAGCTCTTCATTTTCTGGCTTTATTTTTATGCTAACAAATTTGTTCTCTGAAAAGTGTCCTCAAAGCCAAGTCTCTGATTAACACCTTTGTAAGGATGGTTTTTCACCTATTACTAAATTAAACTTGCTTCATTGGAAAGGCAGCAAGATGCATCCTCATTTCAATGTCTACTGAAATAATACAGGTTGACACCAGGAAACATTAACGCCACTGCATCCTTGCTGCTTTCTCATGTGGAAGTCTGTTTAATGTGAAAACAAGGTGATATCTAATTAGCACACAGGTAAGAAATTACGAAAATCTTTATTTAAGGGTGAAGATGTTTCTCACAAAATTGTTGCCCCAATGCATCATTGAAATTCAAGCTGGAAAGATGATTTTAATATATCACTTGTACATTTTGTATTGCTCTTCTGGTGACAATGTAGTTTTTTTTGTCAATTACCATTTTAATAATAGGGTAAAGAAAATTAAGTGGATTTTTGAAAGAAAACTATACTGTCAATATACTATTAAAACAAATTAAAATGGTAAAAGTTATTGTACTTTAAGTAAAAATAAAAGAGCAAAAATATCAATCCCAGTTTTGATTACTTAAATTAACCAAAAAAAATGCATATAGCAAAGGATAGTTTCAATCTGCCTACCTCTGGGTTATGGGTCCAGCATGCTTCCATTGCAGTACTCTGCTGCACATGTAAGTGCAAGAGATCCTGAAGCACTCCCTCATCATGGGAAAGTACCAATGTGTTTATTCATTGGTTGATGGAAGAAACATCTTACAAAAACTCTCCAGATTATTGATTTTTTAATATTTTTCTAGGAAACGTTCTAGATGTATGCTTATTAGCCTTTGTCAGTATGTACTGTTTGCAAAGTGTCTCGGTGGCGCAATCGGTTAGTGTGTTCGGCTATTAACCAAAAGGTTGGTGGTTCAATCCCACCCAGGGACGTAATTGACCTTGTGATCAGATTTTGGTGATATTTAAGTAGACAAGTCAAAATTTCAAACCCCCTCTTATTGTGTAGGGTACCTGGCCTTCTCTGATGTAATCAGAGTTAGATTTGATTCAGTGATTTTATAAAAAACAGCTAGGAAGCACAATTTAGCAGTGGGTTGCAGAGAAAAAAAATATGCTGGCAGAAAAATCCAATTGAGTGATTAAACAGCTCTTCATTTTCTGGAATTTATTTTTATGCTAACAAATTTGTTCTCTGAAAAGTGTCCACAAAGCCAAGTCTCTGATTAACACCTTTGTAAGGATGGTTTTTCACCTATTACTAAATTAAACTTGCTTCATTGGAAAGGCAGCAAGATGCATCCTCATTTCAATGTCTACTGAAATAATACAGGTTGACACCAGGAAACATTAACGCCACTGCATCTTTGCTGCTTTCTCACATGGAAGTCTGTTTAATGTGAAAACAAGGTGATATCTAATTAGCACACAGGTAAGGAATTACGAAAATCTTTATTTAAGGGTGAAGATGTTTCTCACAAAATTGTTGCCCCAATGCATCATTGAAATTCAAGCTGGAAAGATGATTTTAATATATCACTTGTACATTTTGTATTGCTCTTCTGGTGACAATGTAGTTTTTTTGTCAATTACCATTTTAATAACAGGGTAAAGAAAATTAAGTGGATTTTTGAAAGAAAACTATACTGTCAATATACTATTAAAACAAATTAAAATGGTAAAAGTTATTGTACTTTAAGTAAAAATAAAAGAGCAAAAATATCAATCCCAGTTTTGATTACTTAAATTAACAAAAAAAATGCATATAGCAAAGGATAGTTTCAATCTGCCTACCTCTGGGTTATGGGTCCAGCATGCTTCCATTGCAGTACTCTGCTGCCCATGTAAGTGCAAGAGATCCTGAAGCACTCACTCATCATGGGAAAGTACCAATGTGTTTATTCGTTGGTTGATGGAAGAAACATCTTACAAAAACTCTCCAGATTATTGATTTTTTAATGTTTTTCTAGGAAACGTTCTAGATGTATGCTTATTAGCCTTTGTCAGTATGTACTTTTTGCAAAGTGTCTCTGTGGCGCAATCGGTTAGTGTGTTTGGCTGTTAACCAAAAGGTTGGTGGTTCAATCCCACCCAGGGATGTAATTAACCTTGTGATCAGATTTTGGTGATATTTAAGTAGACAAGTCAAAATTTCAAACCTCCTCTTATGGTGTAGGGTACATGGCCTTCTCTGATGTAATCAGAGTTAGATTTGATTCAGTGATTTTATAAAAAACAGCTAGGAAGCACAATTTAGCAGTGGGTTGCAGAGAAAAAAAATTTGCTGGCAGAAAAATCCAATCGAGTGATTAAACAGCTCTTCATTTTCTGGCTTTATTTTTATGCTAACAAATTTGTTCTCTGAAAAGTGTCCACAAAGCCAAGTCTCTGATTAACACCTTTGTAAGGATGGTTTTTCACCTATTACTAAATTAAACTTGCTTCATTGGAAAGGCAGCAAGATGCATCCTCATTTCAATGTCTACTGAAATAATACAAGTTGACACCAGGAAACATTAACGCCACTGCATCCTTGCTGCTTTCTCATGTGGAAGTCTGTTTAATGTGAAAACAAGGTGATATCTAATTAGCACACAGGTAAGGAATTAAGAAAATCTTTATTTAAGGGTGAAGATGTTTCTCACAAAATTGTTGACCCAATGCATCATTGAAATTCAAGCTGGAAAGATGATTTTAATATATCACTTGTACATTTTGTATTGCTCTTCTGGTGACAATGTAGTTTGTTTTTGTCAATTACCATTTTAATAATAGGGTAAAGAAAATGAAGTGGATTTTTGAAAGAAAACAATACTGTCAATATACTATTAAAACAAATTAAAATGGTAAAAGTTATTGTACTTTAAGTAAAAATAAAAGAGACAAAATATCAATCCGAGTTTTGGATTACTTTAATTAACAAAAAAAAATGCATATAGCAGAGGATAGTTTCAATCTGCCTACCTCTGGGTTATGGGCCCAGCATGCTTCCATTGCAGTACTCTGCTGCACATGTAAGTGCAAGAGATCCTGAAGCACTCACTCATCATGGGAAAGTACCAATGTGTTTCTTCGTTGGTTGATGGAAGAAACATCTTACAAAAACTCTCCAGATAATTGACATTTTAAAGTTTTTCTAGGAAACGTTTTAGATGAATGCTTATTAGCCTTTGTCAGTATGAACTTTTGCAAAGTGTCTCTGTGGCGCAATCAGTTAGTATGTACGGCTATTAACCAAAAGGTTGGTGGTTCAATCCCACCAATTGACCTTGTTATCAGATTTTGGTGATATTTAAGTAGACAAGTCAAATTTCATACCCCCTGTTATGGTGTAGGGTACCTGGCCTTCTCTGATGTAATCAGAGTTAGATTTGATTCAGTGATTTTATAAAAACATCTAGGAAGCACAATTTAGCAGTGGGTTGCAGAGAAAAAGAAATATGCTGGCAAAAAAATCAAATTGCGTGATTAAACAGCTCTTCATTTTCTGGCTTTATTTTTATGCTAACAAATTTGTTCTCTGAAAAGTGTCCACAAAGCCAAGTCTCTGATTAACACCTTTGTAGGGATGGTTTTTCACCTATTACTAAATTAAACTTGCTTCATTGGAAAGGCAGCAAGATGCATCCTCATTTCAATGTCTACTGAAATAATACAAGTTGACACCAGGAAACATTAACGCCACTGCATCCTTGCTGCTTTCTCATGTGGAAGTCTGTTTAATGTGAAAACAAGGTGATATCTAATTAGCACACAGGTAAGAAATTCCGAAAATCTTTATTTAAGGGTGAAGATGTTTCTCACAAAATTGTTGCCCCAATGCATCTTTGAAATTCAAGCTGGAAAGATGATTTTAATATATCACTTGTACATTTTGTATTGCTCTTCTGGTGACAATGTAGTTTTTTTTGTCAATTACCATTTTAATAATAGGGTAAAGAAAATTAAGCGGATTTTTGAAAGAAAACTATACTGTCAATATACTATTAAAACAAATTAAAATGGTAAAAGTTATTGTACTTTAAGTAAAAATAAAAGAGCAAAAATATCAATCCCAGTTTTGATTACTTAAATTAACAAAAAAAAATGCATATAACAAAGGATAGTTTCAATCTGCCTACCTCTGGGTTATGGGTCCAGCATGCTTCCATTGCAGTACTCTGCTGCACATGTAAGTGCAAGAGATCCTGAAGCACTCACTCATCATGGGAAAGTACCAATGTGTTTATTCATTGGTTGATGGAAGAAACATCTTACAAAAACTCTCCAGATTATTGATTTTTTAATGTTTTTCTAGGAAACGTTCTAGATGTATGCTTATTAGCCTTTGTCAGTATGTACTGTTTGCAAAGTGTCTCTGTGGCGCAATCGGTTAGTGTGTTCGGCTATTAACCAAAAGGTTGGTGGTTCAATCCCACCCAGGGACGTAATTAACCTTGTGATCAGATTTTGGTGATATTTAAGTAGACAAGTCAAAATTTCAAACCTCCTCTTATGGTGTAGGGTACATGGCCTTCTCTGATGTAATCAGAGTTAGATTTGATTCAGTGATTTTATAAAAAACAGCTAGGAAGCACAATTTAGCAGTGGGTTGCAGAGAAAAAAAATATGCTGGCAGAAAAATCCAATCGAGTGATTAAACAGCTCTTCATTTTCTGGCTTTATTTTTATGCTAACAAATTTGTTCTCTGAAAAGTGTCCACAAAGCCAAGTCTCTGATTAACACCTTTGTAAGGATGGTTTTTCACCTATTACTAAATTAAACTTGCTTCATTGGAAAGGCAGCAAGATGCATCCTCATTTCAATGTCTACTGAAATAATACAAGTTGACACCAGGAAACATTAACGCCACTGCATCCTTGCTGCTTTCTCATGTGGAAGTCTGTTTAATGTGAAAACAAGGTGATATCTAATTAGCACACAGGTAAGGAATTAAGAAAATCTTTATTTAAGGGTGAAGATGTTTCTCACAAAATTGTTGACCCAATGCATCATTGAAATTCAAGCTGGAAAGATGATTTTAATATATCACTTGTACATTTTGTATTGCTCTTCTGGTGACAATGTAGTTTGTTTTTGTCAATTACCATTTTAATAATAGGGTAAAGAAAATTAAGTGGATTTTTGAAAGAAAACAATACTGTCAATATACTATTAAAACAAATTAAAATGGTAAAAGTTATTGTACTTTAAGTAAAAATAAAAGAGACAAAATATCAATCCCAGTTTTGGATTACTTTAATTAACAAAAAAAAAATGCATATAGCAGAGGATAGTTTCAATCTGCCTACCTCTGGGTTATGGGCCCAGCATGCTTCCATTGCAGTACTCTGCTGCACATGTAAGTTCAAGAGATCCTGAAGCACTCACTCATCATGGGAAAGTACCAATGTGTTTCTTCGTTGGTTGATGGAAGAAACATCTTACAAAAACTCTCCAGATTATTGACTTTTTAAAGTTTTGCTAGGAAACGTTTTAGATGAATGCTTATTAGCCTTTGTCAGTATGGAAATTTGCAAAGTGTCTCTGTGGCGCAATCAGTTAGTATGTACGGCTTTTAACCAAAAGGTTGGTGGTTTAATCCCACCTAGGGACCTAATTGACCTTGTTATCAGATTTTGGTGATCTTTAAGTAGACAAGTCAAAATTTCAAACCCCCTGTTAAGGTGTAGGGTACTTGGCCTTCTCTGATGTAATCAGAGTTAGATTTGATTCAGTGATTTTATAAAAACAGCTAGGAAGCACAATTTAGCAGTGGGTTGCAGAGAAAAAAAATATGCTGGCAGAAAAATCCAATTGAGTGATTAAACAGCTCTTTATTTTCTGGCTTTATTTTTATGCTAACAAATTTGTTCTCTGAAAAGTGTCCACAAAGCCAAGTCTCTGATTAACACCTTTGTAAGGATGGTTTTTCACCTATTACTAAATTAAACTTGCTTCATTGGAAAGGCAGCAAGATGCATCCTCATTTCAATGTCTACTGAAATAATACAGGTTGACACCAGGAAACATTAACGCCACTGCATCCTTGCTGCTTTCTCATGTAAAAGTCTGTTTAATATGAAAACAAGGTGATATCTAATTAGCACACAGGTAAGGAATTAAGAAAATCTTTATTTAAGGGTGAAGATGTTTCTCACAAAATCGTTGCCCCAATGCATCATTGAAATTCAAGCTGGAAAGATGATTTTAATATATCACTTGTACATTTTGTATTGCTCTTCTGGTGACAATGTAGTTTGTTTTTGTCAATTACCATTTTAATAATAGGGTAAAGAAAATGAAGTGGATTTTTGAAAGAAAACAATACTGTCAATATACTATTAAAACAAATTAAAATGGTAAAAGTTATTGTACTTTAAGTAAAAATAAAAGAGCCAAAATATCAATCCCAGTTTTGGATTACTTTAATTAACAAAAAAAAATGCATATAGCAGAGGATAGTTTCAATCTGCCTACCTCTGGGTTATGGGCCCAGCATGCTTCCATTGCAGTACTCTGCTGCACATGTAAGTGCAAGAGATCCTGAAGCACTCACTCATCATGGGAAAGTACCAATGTGTTTCTTCGTTGGTTGATGGAAGAAACATCTTACAAAAACTCTCCAGATTATTGACTTTTTAAAGTTTTTCTAGGAAACGTTTTAGATGAATGCTTATTAGCCTTTGTCAGTATGAACTTTTGCAAAGTGTCTCTGTGGCGCAATCAGTTAGTATGTACGGCTATTAACCAAAAGGTTGGTGGTTCAATCCCACCCAGGGACCTAATTGACCTTGTTATCAGATTTTGGTGATCTTTAAGTAGACAAGTCAAATTTCATACCCCCTGTTATGGTGTAGGGTACCTGGCCTTCTCTGATGTAATCAGAGTTAGATTTGATTCAGTGATTTTATAAAAACATCTAGGAAGCACAATTTAGCAGTGGGTTGCAGAGAAAAAGAAATATGCTGGCAAAAAAATCAAATTGCGTGATTAAACAGCTCTTCATTTTCTGGCTTTATTTTTATGCTAACAAATTTGTTCTCTGAAAAGTGTCCACAAAGCCAAGTCTCTGATTAACACCTTTGTAGGGATGGTTTTTCACCTATTACTAAATTAAACTTGCTTCATTGGAAAGGCAGCAAGATGCATCCTCATTTCAATGTCTACTGAAATAATACAGGTTGACACCAGGAAACATTAACGCCACTGCATCCTTGCTGCTTTCTCATGTGGAAGTCTGTTTAATGTGAAAACAAGGTGATATCTAATTAGCACACAGGTAAGAAATTACGAAAATCTTTATTTAAGGGTGAATATGTTTCTCACAAAATTGTTGCCCCAATGCATCATTGAAATTCAAGCTGGAAAGATGATTTTAATATATCACTTGTACATTTTGTATTGCTCTTCTGGTGACAATGTAGTTTTTTTTGTCAATTACCATTTTAATAATAGGGTAAAGAAAATTAAGTGGATTTTTGAAAGAAAACTATACTGTCAATATACTATTAAAACAAATTAAAATGGTAAAAGTTATTGTACTTTAAGTAAAAATAAAAGAGCAAAAATATCAATCCCAGTTTTGATTACTTAAATTAACAAAAAAAAATGCATATAGCAAAGGATAGTTTCAATCTGCCTACCTCTGGGTTATGGGTCCAGCATGCTTCCATTGCAGTACTCTGCTGCACATGTAAGTGCAAGAGATCCTGAAGCACTCCCTCATCATGGGAAAGTACCAATGTGTTTATTCATTGGTTGATGGAAGAAACATCTTACAAAAACTCTCCAGATTATTGATTTTTTAATATTTTTCTAGGAAACGTTCTAGATGTATGCTTATTAGCCTTTGTTAGTATGTACTGTTTGCAAAGTGTCTTGGTGGCGCAATCGGTTAGTGTGTTCGGCTATTAACCAAAAGGTCGGTGGTTCAATCCCACCCAGGGACGTAATTGACCTTGTGATCAGATTTTGGTGATATTTAAGTAGACAAGTCAAAATTTCAAACCCCCTCTTATTGTGTAGGGTACCTGGCCTTCTCTGATGTAATCAGAGTTAGATTTGATTCAGTGATTTTATAAAAAACAGCTAGGAAGCACAATTTAGCAGTGGGTTGCAGAGAAAAAAAATATGCTGGCAGAAAAATCCAATTGAGTGATTAAACAGCTCTTCATTTTCTGGAATTTATTTTTATGCTAACAAATTTGTTCTCTGAAAAGTGTCCACAAAGCCAAGTCTCTGATTAACACCTTTGTAAGGATGGTTTTTCACCTATTACTAAATTAAACTTGCTTCATTGGAAAGGCAGCAAGATGCATCCTCATTTCAATGTCTACTGAAATAATACAGGTTGACACCAGGAAACATTAACGCCACTGCATCTTTGCTGCTTTCTCACATGGAAGTCTGTTTAATGTGAAAACAAGGTGATATCTAATTAGCACACAGGTAAGGAATTATGAAAATCTTTATTTAAGGGTGAAGATGTTTCTCACAAAATTGTTGCCCCAATGCATCATTGAAATTCAAGCTGGAAAGATGATTTTAATATATCACTTGTACATTTTGTATTGCTCTTCTGGTGACAATGTAGTTTTTTTGTCAATTACCATTTTAATAACAGGGTAAAGAAAATTAAGTGGATTTTTGAAAGAAAACTATACTGTCAATATACTATTAAAACAAATTAAAATGGTAAAAGTTATTGTACTTTAAGTAAAAATAAAAGAGCAAAAATATCAATCCCAGTTTTGATTACTTAAATTAACAAAAAAAATGCATATAGCAAAGGATAGTTTCAATCTGCCTACCTCTGGGTTATGGGTCCAGCATGCTTCCATTGCAGTACTCTGCTGCCCATGTAAGTGCAAGAGATCCTGAAGCACTCACTCATCATGGGAAAGTACCAATGTGTTTATTCGTTGGTTGATGGAAGAAACATCTTACAAAAACTCTCCAGATTATTGATTTTTTAATGTTTTTCTAGGAAACGTTCTAGATGTATGCTTATTAGCCTTTGTCAGTATATACTTTTTGCAAAGTGTCTCTGTGGCGCAATCGGTTAGTGTGTTTGGCTGTTAACCAAAAGGTTGGTGGTTCAATCCCACCCAGGGACGTAATTAACCTTGTGATCAGATTTTGGTGATATTTAAGTAGACAAGTCAAAATTTCAAACCTCCTCTTATGGTGTAGGGTACATGGCCTTCTCTGATGTAATCAGAGTTAGATTTGATTCAGTGATTTTATAAAAAACAGCTAGGAAGCACAATTTAGCAGTGGGTTGCAGAGAAAAAAAATATGCTGGCAGAAAAATCCAATCGAGTGATTAAACAGCTCTTCATTTTCTGGCTTTATTTTTATGCTAACAAATTTGTTCTCTGAAAAGTGTCCACAAAGCCAAGTCTCTGATTAACACCTTTGTAAGGATGGTTTTTCACCTATTACTAAATTAAACTTGCTTCATTGGAAAGGCAGCAAGATGCATCCTCATTTCAATGTCTACTGAAATAATACAAGTTGACACCAGGAAACATTAACGCCACTGCATCCTTGCTGCTTTCTCATGTGGAAGTCTGTTTAATGTGAAAACAAGGTGATATCTAATTAGCACACAGGTAAGGAATTAAGAAAATCTTTATTTAAGGGTGAAGATGTTTCTCACAAAATTGTTGACCCAATGCATCATTGAAATTCAAGCTGGAAAGATGATTTTAATATATCACTTGTACATTTTGTATTGCTCTTCTGGTGACAATGTAGTTTGTTTTTGTCAATTACCATTTTAATAATAGGGTAAAGAAAATGAAGTGGATTTTTGAAAGAAAACAATACTGTCAATATACTATTAAAACAAATTAAAATGGTAAAAGTTATTGTACTTTAAGTAAAAATAAAAGAGACAAAATATCAATCCCAGTTTTGGATTACTTTAATTAACAAAAAAAAATGCATATAGCAGAGGATAGTTTCAATCTGCCTACCTCTGGGTTATGGGCCCAGCATGCTTCCATTGCAGTACTCTGCTGCACATGTAAGTGCAAGAGATCCTGAAGCACTCACTCATCATGGGAAAGTACCAATGTGTTTCTTCGTTGGTTGATGGAAGAAACATCTTACAAAAACTCTCCAGATTATTGACATTTTAAAGTTTTTCTAGGAAACGTTTTAGATGAATGCTTATTAGCCTTTGTCAGTATGGAAATTTGCAAAGTGTCTCTGTGGCGCAATCAGTTAGTATGTATGGCTTTTAACCAAAAGGTTGGTGGTTTAATCCCACCCAGGGACCTAATTGACCTTGTTATCAGATTTTGGTGATCTTTAAGTAGACAAGTCAAAATTTCAAACCCCCTGTTATGGTGTAGGGTACTTGGCCTTCTCTGATGTAATCAGAGTTAGATTTGATTCAGTGATTTTATAAAAACAGCTAGGAAGCACAATTTAGCAGTGGGTTGCAGAGAAAAAAAATATGCTGGCAGAAAAATCCAATTGAGTGATTAAACAGCTCTTTATTTTCTTGCTTTATTTTTATGCTAACAAATTTGTTCTCTGAAAAGTGTCCACAAAGCCAAGTCTCTGATTAACACCTTTGTAAGGATGGTTTTTCACCTATTACTAAATTAAACTTGCTTCATTGGAAAGGCAGCAAGATGCATCCTCATTTCAATGTCTACTGAAATAATACAGGTTGACACCAGGAAACATTAACGCCACTGCATCCTTGCTGCTTTCTCATGTAAAAGTCTGTTTAATATGAAAACAAGGTGATATCTAATTAGCACACAGGTAAGGAATTAAGAAAATCTTTATTTAAGGGTGAAGATGTTTCTCACAAAATCGTTGCCCCAATGCATCATTGAAATTCAAGCTGGAAAGATGATTTTAATATATCACTTGTACATTTTGTATTGCTCTTCTGGTGACAATGTAGTTTTTTTTGTCAATTACCATTTTAATAATAGGGTAAAGAAAATTAAGTGGATTTTTGAAAGAAAACTATACTGTCAATATACTATTAAAACAAATTAAAATGGTAAAAGTTATTGTACTTTAAGTAAAAATAAAAGAGCAAAAATATCAATCCCAGTTTTGATTACTTAAATTAACAAAAAAAATGCATATAGCAAAGGATAGTTTCAATCTGCCTACCTCTGGGTTATGGGTCCAGCATGCTTCCATTGCAGTACTCTGCTGCACATGTAAGTGCAAGAGATCCTGAAGCACTCACTCATCATGGGAAAGTACCAATGTGTTTATTCATTGGTTGATGGAAGAAACATCTTACAAAAACTCTCCAGATTATTGATTTTTTAATATTTTTCTAGGAAACGTTCTAGATGTATGCTTATTAGCCTTTGTCAGTATGTACTGTTTACAAAGTGTCTCGGTGGCGCAATCGGTTAGTGTGTTCGGCTATAAACCAAAAGGTTGGTGGTTCAATCCCACCCAGGGACGTAATTGACCTTGTGATCAGATTTTGGTGATATTTAAGTAGACAAGTCAAAATTTCAAACCCCCTCTTATTGTGTAGGGTACCTGGCCTTCTCTGATGTAATCAGAGTTAGATTTGATTCAGTGATTTTATAAAAAACAGCTAGGAAGCACAATTTAGCAGTGGGTTGCAGAGAAAAAAAATATGCTGGCAGAAAAATCCAATCGAGTGATTAAACAGCTCTTCATTTTCTGGCTTTATTTTTATGCTAACAAATTTGTTCTCTGAAAAGTGTCCACAAAGCCAAGTCTCTGATTAACACCTTTGTAAGGATGGTTTTTCACCTATTACTAAATTAAACTTGCTTCATTGGAAAGGCAGCAAGATGCATCCTCATTTCAATGTCTACTGAAATAATACAAGTTGACACCAGGAAACATTAACGCCACTGCATCCTTGCTGCTTTCTCATGTGGAAGTCTGTTTAATGTGAAAACAAGGTGATATCTAATTAGCACACAGGTAAGGAATTAAGAAAATCTTTATTTAAGGGTGAAGATGTTTCTCACAAAATTGTTGACCCAATGCATCATTGAAATTCAAGCTGGAAAGATGATTTTAATATATCACTTGTACATTTTGTATTGCTCTTCTGGTGACAATGTAGTTTGTTTTTGTCAATTACCATTTTAATAATAGGGTAAAGAAAATGAAGTGGATTTTTGAAAGAAAACAATACTGTCAATATACTATTAAAACAAATTAAAATGGTAAAAGTTATTGTACTTTAAGTAAAAATAAAAGAGCCAAAATATCAATCCCAGTTTTGGATTACTTTAATTAACAAAAAAAAAAAGCATACAGCAGAGGATAGTTTCAATCTGCCTACCTCTGGGTTATGGGTCCAGCATGCTTCCATTGCAGTACTCTGCTGCACATGTAAGTGCAAGAGATCCTGAAGCACTCACTCATCATGGGAAAGTACCAATGTGTTTCTTCGTTGGTTGATGGAAGAAACATCTTACAAAAACTCTCCAGATTATTGACTTTTTAAAGTTTTGCTAGGAAACGTTTTAGATGAATGCTTATTAGCCTTTGTCAGTATGGACTTTTGCAAAGTGTCTCTGTGGCGCAATCAGTTAGTATGTACGGCTATTAACCAAAAGGTTGGTGGTTCAATCCCACCCAGGGACCTAATTTCCCTTGTTATCAGATTTTGGTGATCTTTAAGTAGACAAGTCAAAATTTCAAACCCCCTGTTATGGTGTAGGGTACCTGGCCTTCTCTGATGTAATCAGAGTTAGATTTGATTCAGTGATTTTATAAAAACAGCTTGGAAGCACAATTTAGCAGTGGGTTGCAGAGAAAAAAAATATGCTGGCAGAAAAATCCAATTGAGTGATTAAACAGTTTTTTATTTTCTGGCTTTATTTTTATGCTAACAAATTTGTTCTCTGAAAAGTGTCCACAAAGCCAAGTCTCTGATTAACACCTTTGTAAGGATGGTTTTTCACCTATTACTAAATTAAACTTGCTTCATTGGAAAGGCAGCAAGATGCATCCTCATTTCAATGTCTACTGAAATAATACAGGTTGACACCAGGAAACATTAACGCCACTGCATCCTTGCTGCTTTCTCATGTGGAAGTCTGTTTAATGTGAAAACAAGGTGATATCTAATTAGCACACAGGTAAGGAATTAAGAAAATCGTTATTTAAGGGTGAAGATGTTTCTCACAAAATCGTTGCCCCAATGCATCATTGAAATTATAGCTGGAAAGATGATTTTAATATATCACTTGTACATTTTGTATTGCTCTTCTGGTGACAATGTAGTTTGTTTTTGTCAATTACCATTTTAATAATAGGGTAAAGAAAATGAAGTGGATTTTTGAAAGAAAACAATACTGTCAATATACTATTAAAACAAATTAAAATGGTAAAAGTTATTGTACTTTAAGTAAAAATAAAAGAGACAAAATATCAATCCCAGTTTTGGATTACTTTAATTAACAAACAAAAAAATGCATATAGCAGAGGATAGTTTCAATCTGCCTACCTCTGGGTTATGGGCCCAGCATGCTTCCATTGCAGTACTCTGCTGCACATGTAAGTGCAAGAGATCCTGAAGCACTCACTCATCATGGGAAAGTACCAATGTGTTTCTTCGTTGGTTGATGGAAGAAACATCTTACAAAAACTCTCCAGATTATTGACTTTTTAAAGTTTTTCTAGGAAACGTTTTAGATGAATGCTTATTAGCCTTTGTCAGTATGAACTTTTGCAAAGTGTCTCTGTGGCGCAATCAGTTAGTATGTACGGCTATTAACCAAAAGGTTGTTGGTTCAATCCCACCCAGGGACCTAATTGACCTTGTTATCAGATTTTGGTGATCTTTAAGTAGACAAGTCAAATTTCATACCCCCTGTTATGGTGTAGGGTACCTGGCCTTCTCTGATGTAATCAGAGTTAGATTTGATTCAGTGATTTTATAAAAACATCTAGGAAGCACAATTTAGCAGTGGGTTGCAGA
The DNA here is from genome assembly GCF_028390025.1 of Pseudophryne corroboree. Lineage (NCBI taxonomy): Eukaryota > Metazoa > Chordata > Amphibia > Anura > Myobatrachidae > Pseudophryne > Pseudophryne corroboree. Next base: position 167,012 of record NW_026970121.1, on the reverse strand, counting down.
GAAAAAGAAATATGCTGGCAAAAAAATCAAATTGCGTGATTAAACAGCTCTTCATTTTCTGGCTTTATTTTTATGCTAACAAATTTGTTCTCTGAAAAGTGTCCACAAAGCCAAGTCTCTGATTAACACCTTTGTAGGGATGGTTTTTCACCTATTACTAAATTAAACTTGCTTCATTGGAAAGGCAGCAAGATGCATCCTCATTTCAATGTCTACTGAAATAATACAGGTTGACACCAGGAAACATTAACGCCACTGCATCCTTGCTGCTTTCTCATGTGGAAGTCTGTTTAATGTGAAAACAAGGTGATATCTAATTAGCACACAGGTAAGAAATTACGAAAATCTTTATTTAAGGGTGAAGATGTTTCTCACAAAATTGTTGCCCCAATGCATCATTGAAATTCAAGCTGGAAAGATGATTTTAATATATCACTTGTACATTTTGTATTGCTCTTCTGGTGACAATGTAGTTTTTTTTGTCAATTACCATTTTAATAATAGGGTAAAGAAAATTAAGTGGATTTTTGAAAGAAAACTATACTGTCAATATACTATTAAAACAAATTAAAATGGTAAAAGTTATTGTACTTTAAGTAAAAATAAAAGAGCAAAAATATCAATCCCAGTTTTGATTACTTAAATTAACCAAAAAAATGCATATAGCAAAGGATAGTTTCAATCTGCCTACCTCTGGGTTATGGGTCCAGCATGCTTCCATTGCAGTACTCTGCTGCACATGTAAGTGCAAGAGATCCTGAAGCACTCCCTCATCATGGGAAAGTACCAATGTGTTTATTCATTGGTTGATGGAAGAAACATCTTACAAAAACTCTCCAGATTATTGATTTTTTAATATTTTTCTAGGAAACGTTCTAGATGTATGCTTATTAGCCTTTGTCAGTATGTACTGTTTGCAAAGTGTCTCGGTGGCGCAATCGGTTAGTGTGTTCGGCTATTAACCAAAAGGTTGGTGGTTCAATCCCACCCAGGGACGTAATTGACCTTGTGATCAGATTTTGGTGATATTTAAGTAGACAAGTCAAAATTTCAAACCCCCTCTTATTGTGTAGGGTACCTGGCCTTCTCTGATGTAATCAGAGTTAGATTTGATTCAGTGATTTTATAAAAAAACAGCTAGGAAGCACAATTTAGCAGTGGGTTGCAGAGAAAAAAAATATGCTGGCAGAAAAATCCAATTGAGTGATTAAACAGCTCTTCATTTTCTGGAATTTATTTTTATGCTAACAAATTTGTTCTCTGAAAAGTGTCCACAAAGCCAAGTCTCTGATTAACACCTTTGTAAGGATGGTTTTTCACCTATTACTAAATTAAACTTGCTTCATTGGAAAGGCAGCAAGATGCATCCTCATTTCAATGTCTACTGAAATAATACAGGTTGACACCAGGAAACATTAACGCCACTGCATCTTTGCTGCTTTCTCACATGGAAGTCTGTTTAATGTGAAAACAAGGTGATATCTAATTAGCACACAGGTAAGGAATTACGAAAATCTTTATTTAAGGGTGAAGATGTTTCTCACAAAATTGTTGCCCCAATGCATCATTGAAATTCAAGCTGGAAAGATGATTTTAATATATCACTTGTACATTTTGTATTGCTCTTCTGGTGACAATGTAGTTTTTTTGTCAATTACCATTTTAATAACAGGGTAAAGAAAATTAAGTGGATTTTTGAAAGAAAACTATACTGTCAATATACTATTAAAACAAATTAAAATGGTAAAAGTTATTGTACTTTAAGTAAAAATAAAAGAGCAAAAATATCAATCCCAGTTTTGATTACTTAAATTAACAAAAAAAATGCATATAGCAAAGGATAGTTTCAATCTGCCTACCTCTGGGTTATGGGTCCAGCATGCTTCCATTGCAGTACTCTGCTGCCCATGTAAGTGCAAGAGATCCTGAAGCACTCACTCATCATGGGAAAGTACCAATGTGTTTATTCGTTGGTTGATGGAAGAAACATCTTACAAAAACTCTCCAGATTATTGATTTTTTAATGTTTTTCTAGGAAACGTTCTAGATGTATGCTTATTAGCCTTTGTCAGTATGTACTTTATGAAAAGTGTCTCTGTGGCGCAATCGGTTAGTGTGTTTGGCTGTTAACCAAAAGGTTGGTGGTTCAATCCCACCCAGGGATGTAATTAACCTTGTGATCAGATTTTGGTGATATTTAAGTAGACAAGTCAAAATTTCAAACCTCCTCTTATGGTGTAGGGTACATGGCCTTCTCTGATGTAATCAGAGTTAGATTTGATTCAGTGATTTTATAAAAAACAGCTAGGAAGCACAATTTAGCAGTGGGTTGCAGAGAAAAAAAATTTGCTGGCAGAAAAATCCAATCGAGTGATTAAACAGCTCTTCATTTTCTGGCTTTATTTTTATGCTAACAAATTTGTTCTCTGAAAAGTGTCCACAAAGCCAAGTCTCTGATTAACACCTTTGTAAGGATGGTTTTTCACCTATTACTAAATTAAACTTGCTTCATTGGAAAGGCAGCAAGATGCATCCTCATTTCAATGTCTACTGAAATAATACAAGTTGACACCAGGAAACATTAACTCCACTGCATCCTTGCTACTTTCTCATGTGGAAGTCTGTTTAATGTGAAAACAAGGTGATATCTAATTAGCACACAGGTAAGGAATTAAGAAAATCTTTATTTAAGGGTGAAGATGTTTCTCACAAAATTGTTGACCCAATGCATCATTGAAATTCAAGCTGGAAAGATGATTTTAATATATCACTTGTACATTTTGTATTGCTCTTCTGGTGACAATGTAGTTTGTTTTTGTCAATTACCATTTTAATAATAGGGTAAAGAAAATGAAGTGGATTTTTGAAAGAAAACAATACTGTCAATATACTATTAAAACAAATTAAAATGGTAAAAGTTATTGTACTTTAAGTAAAAATAAAAGAGACAAAATATCAATCCGAGTTTTGGATTACTTTAATTAACAAAAAAAAATGCATATAGCAGAGGATAGTTTCAATCTGCCTACCTCTGGGTTATGGGCCCAGCATGCTTCCATTGCAGTACTCTGCTGCACATGTAAGTGCAAGAGATCCTGAAGCACTCACTCATCATGGGAAAGTACCAATGTGTTTCTTCGTTGGTTGATGGAAGAAACATCTTACAAAAACTCTCCAGATAATTGACATTTTAAAGTTTTTCTAGGAAACGTTTTAGATGAATGCTTATTAGCCTTTGTCAGTATGAACTTTTGCAAAGTGTCTCTGTGGCGCAATCAGTTAGTATGTACGGCTATTAACCAAAAGGTTGGTGGTTCAATCCCACCAATTGACCTTGTTATCAGATTTTGGTGATATTTAAGTAGACAAGTCAAATTTCATACCCCCTGTTATGGTGTAGGGTACCTGGCCTTCTCTGATGTAATCAGAGTTAGATTTGATTCAGTGATTTTATAAAAACATCTAGGAAGCACAATTTAGCAGTGGGTTGCAGAGAAAAAGAAATATGCTGGCAAAAAAATCAAATTGCGTGATTAAACAGCTCTTCATTTTCTGGCTTTATTTTTATGCTAACAAATTTGTTCTCTGAAAAGTGTCCACAAAGCCAAGTCTCTGATTAACACCTTTGTAGGGATGGTTTTTCACCTATTACTAAATTAAACTTGCTTCATTGGAAAGGCAGCAAGATGCATCCTCATTTCAATGTCTACTGAAATAATACAAGTTGACACCAGGAAACATTAACGCCACTGCATCCTTGCTGCTTTCTCATGTGGAAGTCTGTTTAATGTGAAAACAAGGTGATATCTAATTAGCACACAGGTAAGAAATTCCGAAAATCTTTATTTAAGGGTGAAGATGTTTCTCACAAAATTGTTGCCCCAATGCATCTTTGAAATTCAAGCTGGAAAGATGATTTTAATATATCACTTGTACATTTTGTATTGCTCTTCTGGTGACAATGTAGTTTTTTTTGTCAATTACCATTTTAATAATAGGGTAAAGAAAATTAAGCGGATTTTTGAAAGAAAACTATACTGTCAATATACTATTAAAACAAATTAAAATGGTAAAAGTTATTGTACTTTAAGTAAAAATAAAAGAGCAAAAATATCAATCCCAGTTTTGATTACTTAAATTAACAAAAAAAAATGCATATAACAAAGGATAGTTTCAATCTGCCTACCTCTGGGTTATGGGTCCAGCATGCTTCCATTGCAGTACTCTGCTGCACATGTAAGTGCAAGAGATCCTGAAGCACTCACTCATCATGGGAAAGTACCAATGTGTTTATTCATTGGTTGATGGAAGAAACATCTTACAAAAACTCTCCAGATTATTGATTTTTTAATGTTTTTCTAGGAAACGTTCTAGATGTATGCTTATTAGCCTTTGTCAGTATGTACTGTTTGCAAAGTGTCTCTGTGGCGCAATCGGTTAGTGTGTTCGGCTATTAACCAAAAGGTTGGTGGTTCAATCCCACCCAGGGACGTAATTAACCTTGTGATCAGATTTTGGTGATATTTAAGTAGACAAGTCAAAATTTCAAACCTCCTCTTATGGTGTAGGGTACATGGCCTTCTCTGATGTAATCAGAGTTAGATTTGATTCAGTGATTTTATAAAAAACAGCTAGGAAGCACAATTTAGCAGTGGGTTGCAGAGAAAAAAAATATGCTGGCAGAAAAATCCAATCGAGTGATTAAACAGCTCTTCATTTTCTGGCTTTATTTTTATGCTAACAAATTTGTTCTCTGAAAAGTGTCCACAAAGCCAAGTCTCTGATTAACACCTTTGTAAGGATGGTTTTTCACCTATTACTAAATTAAACTTGCTTCATTGGAAAGGCAGCAAGATGCATCCTCATTTCAATGTCTACTGAAATAATACAAGTTGACACCAGGAAACATTAACGCCACTGCATCCTTGCTGCTTTCTCATGTGGAAGTCTGTTTAATGTGAAAACAAGGTGATATCTAATTAGCACACAGGTAAGGAATTAAGAAAATCTTTATTTAAGGGTGAAGATGTTTCTCACAAAATTGTTGACCCAATGCATCATTGAAATTCAAGCTGGAAAGATGATTTTAATATATCACTTGTACATTTTGTATTGCTCTTCTGGTGACAATGTAGTTTGTTTTTGTCAATTACCATTTTAATAATAGGGTAAAGAAAATTAAGTGGATTTTTGAAAGAAAACAATACTGTCAATATACTATTAAAACAAATTAAAATGGTAAAAGTTATTGTACTTTAAGTAAAAATAAAAGAGACAAAATATCAATCCCAGTTTTGGATTACTTTAATTAACAAAAAAAAAATGCATATAGCAGAGGATAGTTTCAATCTGCCTACCTCTGGGTTATGGGCCCAGCATGCTTCCATTGCAGTACTCTGCTGCACATGTAAGTTCAAGAGATCCTGAAGCACTCACTCATCATGGGAAAGTACCAATGTGTTTCTTCGTTGGTTGATGGAAGAAACATCTTACAAAAACTCTCCAGATTATTGACTTTTTAAAGTTTTTCTAGGAAACGTTTTAGATGAATGCTTATTAGCCTTTGTCAGTATGGACGTTTGCAAAGTGTCTCTGTGGCGCAATCAGTTAGTGTGTACGGCTATTAACCAAAAGGTTGGTGGTTCAATTCCACCCAGGGACCTAATTGACCTTGTTATCAGATTTTGGTTATCTTTAAGTAGACAAGTCAAATTTCATACCCCCTGTTATGGTGTGGGGTACCTGGCCTTCTCTGATGTAATCAGAGTTAGATTTGATTCAGTGATTTTATAAAAACATCTAGGAAGCACAATTTAGCAGTGGGTTGCAGAGAAAAAGAAATATGCTGGCAAAAAAATCAAATTGCGTGATTAAACAGCTCTTCATTTTCTGGCTTTATTTTTATGCTAACAAATTTGTTCTCTGAAAAGTGTCCACAAAGCCAAGTCTCTGATTAACACCTTTGTAGGGATGGTTTTTCACCTATTACTAAATTAAACTTGCTTCATTGGAAAGGCAGCAAGATGCATCCTCATTTCAATGTCTACTGAAATAATACAGGTTGACACCAGGAAACATTAACGCCACTGCATCCTTGCTGCTTTCTCATGTGGAAGTCTGTTTAATGTGAAAACAAGGTGATATCTAATTAGCACACAGGTAATGAATTAAGAAAATCTTTATTTAAGGGTGAAGATGTTTCTCACAAAATCGTTGCCCCAATGCATCATTGAAATTCAAGCTGGAAAGATGATTTTAATATATCACTTGTACATTTTGTATTGCTCTTCTGGTGACAATGTAGTTTGTTTTTGTCAATTACCATTTTAATAATAGGGTAAAGAAAATGAAGTGGATTTTTGAAAGAAAACAATACTGTCAATATACTATTAAAACAAATTAAAATGGTAAAAGTTATTGTACTTTAAGTAAAAATAAAAGAGCCAAAATATCAATCCCAGTTTTGGATTACTTTAATTAACAAAAAAAAAAGCATACAGCAGAGGATAGTTTCAATCTGCCTACCTCTGGGTTATGGGTCCAGCATGCTTCCATTGCAGTACTCTGCTGCACATGTAAGTGCAAGAGATCCTGAAGCACTCACTCATCATGGGAAAGTACCAATGTGTTTCTTCGTTGGTTGATGGAAGAAACATCTTACAAAAACTCTCCAGATTATTGACTTTTTAAAGTTTTGCTAGGAAACGTTTTAGATGAATGCTTATTAGCCTTTGTCAGTATGGAAATTTGCAAAGTGTCTCTGTGGCGCAATCAGTTAGTATGTACGGCTTTTAACCAAAAGGTTGGTGGTTTAATCCCACCTAGGGACCTAATTGACCTTGTTATCAGATTTTGGTGATCTTTAAGTAGACAAGTCAAAATTTCAAACCCCCTGTTATGGTGTAGGGTACTTGGCCTTCTCTGATGTAATCAGAGTTAGATTTGATTCAGTGATTTTATAAAAACAGCTAGGAAGCACAATTTAGCAGTGGGTTGCAGAGAAAAAAAATATGCTGGCAGAAAAATCCAATTGAGTGATTAAACAGCTCTTTATTTTCTGGCTTTATTTTTATGCTAACAAATTTGTTCTCTGAAAAGTGTCCACAAAGCCAAGTCTCTGATTAACACCTTTGTAAGGATGGTTTTTCACCTATTACTAAATTAAACTTGCTTCATTGGAAAGGCAGCAAGATGCATCCTCATTTCAATGTCTACTGAAATAATACAGGTTGACACCAGGAAACATTAACGCCACTGCATCCTTGCTGCTTTCTCATGTAAAAGTCTGTTTAATATGAAAACAAGGTGATATCTAATTAGCACACAGGTAAGGAATTAAGAAAATCTTTATTTAAGGGTGAAGATGTTTCTCACAAAATCGTTGCCCCAATGCATCATTGAAATTCAAGCTGGAAAGATGATTTTAATATATCACTTGTACATTTTGTATTGCTCTTCTGGTGACAATGTAGTTTGTTTTTGTCAATTACCATTTTAATAATAGGGTAAAGAAAATGAAGTGGATTTTTGAAAGAAAACAATACTGTCAATATACTATTAAAACAAATTAAAATGGTAAAAGTTATTGTACTTTAAGTAAAAATAAAAGAGCCAAAATATCAATCCCAGTTTTGGATTACTTTAATTAACAAAAAAAAAAGCATATAGCAGAGGATAGTTTCAATCTGCCTACCTCTGGGTTATGGGCCCAGCATGCTTCCATTGCAGTACTCTGCTGCACATGTAAGTGCAAGAGATCCTGAAGCACTCACTCATCATGGGAAAGTACCAATGTGTTTCTTCGTTGGTTGATGGAAGAAACATCTTACAAAAACTCTCCAGATTATTGACTTTTTAAAGTTTTTCTAGGAAACGTTTTAGATGAATGCTTATTAGCCTTTGTCAGTATGAACTTTTGCAAAGTGTCTCTGTGGCGCAATCAGTTAGTATGTACGGCTATTAACCAAAAGGTTGGTGGTTCAATCCCACCCAGGGACCTAATTGACCTTGTTATCAGATTTTGGTGATCTTTAAGTAGACAAGTCAAATTTCATACCCCCTGTTATGGTGTAGGGTACCTGGCCTTCTCTGATGTAATCAGAGTTAGATTTGATTCAGTGATTTTATAAAAACATCTAGGAAGCACAATTTAGCAGTGGGTTGCAGAGAAAAAGAAATATGCTGGCAAAAAAATCAAATTGCGTGATTAAACAGCTCTTCATTTTCTGGCTTTATTTTTATGCTAACAAATTTGTTCTCTGAAAAGTGTCCACAAAGCCAAGTCTCTGATTAACACCTTTGTAGGGATGGTTTTTCACCTATTACTAAATTAAACTTGCTTCATTGGAAAGGCAGCAAGATGCATCCTCATTTCAATGTCTACTGAAATAATACAGGTTGACACCAGGAAACATTAACGCCACTGCATCCTTGCTGCTTTCTCATGTGGAAGTCTGTTTAATGTGAAAACAAGGTGATATCTAATTAGCACACAGGTAAGAAATTACGAAAATCTTTATTTAAGGGTGAATATGTTTCTCACAAAATTGTTGCCCCAATGCATCATTGAAATTCAAGCTGGAAAGATGATTTTAATATATCACTTGTACATTTTGTATTGCTCTTCTGGTGACAATGTAGTTTTTTTTGTCAATTACCATTTTAATAATAGGGTAAAGAAAATTAAGTGGATTTTTGAAAGAAAACTATACTGTCAATATACTATTAAAACAAATTAAAATGGTAAAAGTTATTGTACTTTAAGTAAAAATAAAAGAGCAAAAATATCAATCCCAGTTTTGATTACTTAAATTAACAAAAAAAAATGCATATAGCAAAGGATAGTTTCAATCTGCCTACCTCTGGGTTATGGGTCCAGCATGCTTCCATTGCAGTACTCTGCTGCACATGTAAGTGCAAGAGATCCTGAAGCACTCCCTCATCATGGGAAAGTACCAATGTGTTTATTCATTGGTTGATGGAAGAAACATCTTACAAAAACTCTCCAGATTATTGATTTTTTAATATTTTTCTAGGAAACGTTCTAGATGTATGCTTATTAGCCTTTGTTAGTATGTACTGTTTGCAAAGTGTCTTGGTGGCGCAATCGGTTAGTGTGTTCGGCTATTAACCAAAAGGTCGGTGGTTCAATCCCACCCAGGGACGTAATTGACCTTGTGATCAGATTTTGGTGATATTTAAGTAGACAAGTCAAAATTTCAAACCCCCTCTTATTGTGTAGGGTACCTGGCCTTCTCTGATGTAATCAGAGTTAGATTTGATTCAGTGATTTTATAAAAAACAGCTAGGAAGCACAATTTAGCAGTGGGTTGCAGAGAAAAAAAATATGCTGGCAGAAAAATCCAATTGAGTGATTAAACAGCTCTTCATTTTCTGGAATTTATTTTTATGCTAACAAATTTGTTCTCTGAAAAGTGTCCACAAAGCCAAGTCTCTGATTAACACCTTTGTAAGGATGGTTTTTCACCTATTACTAAATTAAACTTGCTTCATTGGAAAGGCAGCAAGATGTATCCTCATTTCAATGTCTACTGAAATAATACAGGTTGACACCAGGAAACATTAACGCCACTGCATCTTTGCTGCTTTCTCACATGGAGGTCTGTTTAATGTGAAAACAAGGTGATATCTAATTAGCACACAGGTAAGGAATTACGAAAATCTTTATTTAAGGGTGAAGATGTTTCTCACAAAATTGTTGCCCCAATGCATCATTGAAATTCAAGCTGGAAAGATGATTTTAATATATCACTTGTACATTTTGTATTGCTCTTCTGGTGACAATGTAGTTTTTTTGTCAATTACCATTTTAATAACAGGGTAAAGAAAATTAAGTGGATTTTTGAAAGAAAACTATACTGTCAATATACTATTAAAACAAATTAAAATGGTAAAAGTTATTGTACTTTAAGTAAAAATAAAAGAGCAAAAATATCAATCCCAGTTTTGATTACTTAAATTAACCAAAAAAATGCATATAGCAAAGGATAGTTTCAATCTGCCTACCTCTGGGTTATGGGTCCAGCATGCTTCCATTGCAGTACTCTGCTGCCCATGTAAGTGCAAGAGATCCTGAAGCACTCACTCATCATGGGAAAGTACCAATGTGTTTATTCGTTGGTTGATGGAAGAAACATCTTACAAAAACTCTCCAGATTATTGATTTTTTAATGTTTTTCTAGGAAACGTTCTAGATGTATGCTTATTAGCCTTTGTCAGTATGTACTTTTTGCAAAGTGTCTCTGTGGCGCAATCGGTTAGTGTGTTTGGCTGTTAACCAAAAGGTTGGTGGTTCAATCCCACCCAGGGACGTAATTAACCTTGTGATCAGATTTTGGTGATATTTAAGTAGACAAGTCAAAATTTCAAACCTCCTCTTATGGTGTAGGGTATATGGCCTTCTCTGATGTAATCAGAGTTAGATTTGATTCAGTGATTTTATAAAAAACAGCTAGGAAGCACAATTTAGCAGTGGGTTGCAGAGAAAAAAAATATGCTGGCAGAAAAATCCAATCGAGTGATTAAACAGCTCTTCATTTTCTGGCTTTATTTTTATGCTAACAAATTTGTTCTCTGAAAAGTGTCCACAAAGCCAAGTCTCTGATTAACACCTTTGTAAGGATGGTTTTTCACCTATTACTAAATTAAACTTGCTTCATTGGAAAGGCAGCAAGATGCATCCTCATTTCAATGTCTACTGAAATAATACAAGTTGACACCAGGAAACATTAACGCCACTGCATCCTTGCTGCTTTCTCATGTGGAAGTCTGTTTAATGTGAAAACAAGGTGATATCTAATTAGCACACAGGTAAGGAATTAAGAAAATCTTTATTTAAGGGTGAAGATGTTTCTCACAAAATTGTTGACCCAATGCATCATTGAAATTCAAGCTGGAAAGATGATTTTAATATATCACTTGTACATTTTGTATTGCTCTTCTGGTGACAATGTAGTTTGTTTTTGTCAATTACCATTTTAATAATAGGGTAAAGAAAATGAAGTGGTTTTTTGAAAGAAAACAATACTGTCAATATACTATTAAAACAAATTAAAATGGTAAAAGTTATTGTACTTTAAGTAAAAATAAAAGAGACAAAATATCAATCCCAGTTTTGGATTACTTTAATTAACAAAAAAAAATGCATATAGCAGAGGATAGTTTCAATCTGCCTACCTCTGGGTTATGGGCCCAGCATGCTTCCATTGCAGTACTCTGCTGCACATGTAAGTGCAAGAGATCCTGAAGCACTCACTCATCATGGGAAAGTACCAATGTGTTTCTTCGTTGGTTGATGGAAGAAACATCTTACAAAAACTCTCCAGATTATTGACATTTTAAAGTTTTTCTAGGAAACGTTTTAGATGAATGCTTATTAGCCTTTGTCAGTATGGAAATTTGCAAAGTGTCTCTGTGGCGCAATCAGTTAGTATGTACGGCTTTTAACCAAAAGGTTGGTGGTTTAATCCCACCCAGGGACCTAATTGACCTTGTTATCAGATTTTGGTGATCTTTAAGTAGACAAGTCAAAATTTCAAACCCCCTGTTATGGTGTAGGGTACTTGGCCTTCTCTGATGTAATCAGAGTTAGATTTGATTCAGTGATTTTATAAAAACAGCTAGGAAGCACAATTTAGCAGTGGGTTGCAGAGAAAAAAAATATGCTGGCAGAAAAATCCAATTGAGTGATTAAACAGCTCTTTATTTTCTGGCTTTATTTTTATGCTAACAAATTTGTTCTCTGAAAAGTGTCCACAAAGCCAAGTCTCTGATTAACACCTTTGTAAGGATGGTTTTTCACCTATTACTAAATTAAACTTGCTTCATTGGAAAGGCAGCAAGATGCATCCTCATTTCAATGTCTACTGAAATAATACAGGTTGACACCAGGAAACATTAACGCCACTGCATCCTTGCTGCTTTCTCATGTAAAAGTCTGTTTAATATGAAAACAAGGTGATATCTAATTAGCACACAGGTAAGGAATTAAGAAAATCTTTATTTAAGGGTGAAGATGTTTCTCACAAAATCGTTGCCCCAATGCATCATTGAAATTCAAGCTGGAAAGATGATTTTAATATATCACTTGTACATTTTGTATTGCTCTTCTGGTGACAATGTAGTTTTTTTTGTCAATTACCATTTTAATAATCGGGTAAAGAAAATTAAGTGGATTTTTGAAAGAAAACTATACTGTCAATATACTATTAAAACAAATTAAAATGGTAAAAGTTATTGTACTTTAAGTAAAAATAAAAGAGCAAAAATATCAATCCCAGTTTTGATTACTTAAATTAACAAAAAAAATGCATATAGCAAAGGATAGTTTCAATCTGCCTACCTCTGGGTTATGGGTCCAGCATGCTTCCATTGCAGTACTCTGCTGCACATGTAAGTGCAAGAGATCCTGAAGCACTCACTCATCATGGGAAAGTACCAATGTGTTTATTCATTGGTTGATGGAAGAAACATCTTACAAAAACTCTCCAGATTATTGATTTTTTAATATTTTTCTAGGAAACGTTCTAGATGTATGCTTATTAGCCTTTGTCAGTATGTACTGTTTACAAAGTGTCTCGGTGGCGCAATCGGTTAGTGTGTTCGGCTATTAACCAAAAGGTTGGTGGTTCAATCCCACCCAGGGACGTAATTGACCTTGTGATCAGATTTTGGTGATATTTAAGTAGACAAGTCAAAATTTCAAACCCCCTCTTATTGTGTAGGGTACCTGGCCTTCTCTGATGTAATCAGAGTTAGATTTGATTCAGTGATTTTATAAAAAACAGCTAGGAAGCACAATTTAGCAGTGGGTTGCAGAGAAAAAAAATATGCTGGCAGAAAAATCCAATCGAGTGATTAAACAGCTCTTCATTTTCTGGCTTTATTTTTATGCTAACAAATTTGTTCTCTGAAAAGTGTCCACAAAGCCAAGTCTCTGATTAACACCTTTGTAAGGATGGTTTTTCACCTATTACTAAATTAAACTTGCTTCATTGGAAAGGCAGCAAGATGCATCCTCATTTCAATGTCTACTGAAATAATACAAGTTGACACCATTAAACATTAACGCCACTGCATCCTTGCTGCTTTCTCATGTGGAAGTCTGTTTAATGTGAAAACAAGGTGATATCTAATTAGCACACAGGTAAGGAATTAAGAAAATCTTTATTTAAGGGTGAAGATGTTTCTCACAAAATTGTTGACCCAATGCAACATTGAATTTCAAGCTGGAAAGATGATTTTAATATATCACTTGTACATTTTGTATTGCTCTTCTGGTGACAATGTAGTTTGTTTTTGTCAATTACCATTTTAATAATAGGGTAAAGAAAATGAAGTGGATTTTTGAAAGAAAACAATACTGTCAATATACTATTAAAACAAATTAAAATGGTAAAAGTTATTGTACTTTAAGTAAAAATAAAAGAGACAAAATATCAATCCCAGTTTTGGATTACTTTAATTAACAAAAAAAAAAATGCATATAGCAGAGGATAGTTTCAATCTGCCTACCTCTGGGTTATGGGCCCAGCATGCTTCCATTGCAGTACTCTGCTGCACATGTAAGTTCAAGAGATCCTGAAGCACTCACTCATCATGGGAAAGTACCAATGTGTTTCTTCGTTGGTTGATGGAAGAAACATCTTACAAAAACTCTCCAGATTATTGACTTTTTAAAGTTTTTCTAGGAAACGTTTTAGATGAATGCTTATTAGCCTTTGTCAGTATGGACTTTTGCAAAGTGTCTCTGTGGCGCAATCAGTTAGTATGTACGGCTATTAACCAAAAGGTTGGTGGTTCAATCCCACCCAGGGACCTAATTGACCTTGTTATCAGATTTTGGTGATCTTTAAGTAGACAAGTCAAATTTCATACCCCCTGTTATGGTGTAGGGTACCTGGCCTTCTCTGATGTAATCAGAGTTAGATTTGATTCAGTGATTTTATAAAAACATCTAGGAAGCACAATTTAGCAGTGGGTTGCAGAGAAAAAGAAATATGCTGGCAAAAAAATCAAATTGCGTGATTAAACAGCTCTTCATTTTCTGGCTTTATTTTTATGCTAACAAATTTGTTCTCTGAAAAGTGTCCACAAAGCCAAGTCTCTGATTAACACCTTTGTAGGGATGGTTTTTCACCTATTACTAAATTAAACTTGCTTCATTGGAAAGGCAGCAAGATGCATCCTCATTTCAATGTCTACTGAAATAATACAGGTTGACACCAGGAAACATTAACGCCACTGCATCCTTGCTGCTTTCTCATGTGGAAGTCTGTTTAATGTGAAAACAAGGTGATATCTAATTAGCACACAGGTAAGAAATTACGAAAATCTTTATTTAAGGGTGAATATGTTTCTCACAAAATTGTTGCCCCAATGCATCATTGAAATTCAAGCTGGAAAGATGATTTTAATATATCACTTGTACATTTTGTATTGCTCTTCTGGTGACAATGTAGTTTTTTTTGTCAATTACCATTTTAATAATAGGGTAAAGAAAATTAAGTGGATTTTTGAAAGAAAACTATACTGTCAATATACTATTAAAACAAATTAAAATGGTAAAAGTTATTGTACTTTAAGTAAAAATAAAAGAGCAAAAATATCAATCCCAGTTTTGATTACTTAAATTAACAAAAAAAAATGCATATAGCAAAGGATAGTTTCAATCTGCCTACCTCTGGGTTATGGGTCCAGCATGCTTCCATTGCAGTACTCTGCTGCACATGTAAGTGCAAGAGATCCTGAAGCACTCCCTCATCATGGGAAAGTACCAATGTGTTTATTCATTGGTTGATGGAAGAAACATCTTACAAAAACTCTCCAGATTATTGATTTTTTAATATTTTTCTAGGAAACGTTCTAGATGTATGCTTATTAGCCTTTGTTAGTATGTACTGTTTGCAAAGTGTCTTGGTGGCGCAATCGGTTAGTGTGTTCGGCTATTAACCAAAAGGTCGGTGGTTCAATCCCACCCAGGGACGTAATTGACCTTGTGATCAGATTTTGGTGATATTTAAGTAGACAAGTCAAAATTTCAAACCCCCTCTTATTGTGTAGGGTACCTGGCCTTCTCTGATGTAATCAGAGTTAGATTTGATTCAGTGATTTTATAAAAAACAGCTAGGAAGCACAATTTAGCAGTGGGTTGCAGAGAAAAAAAATATGCTGGCAGAAAAATCCAATTGAGTGATTAAACAGCTCTTCATTTTCTGGAATTTATTTTTATGCTAACAAATTTGTTCTCTGAAAAGTGTCCACAAAGCCAAGTCTCTGATTAACACCTTTGTAAGGATGGTTTTTCACCTATTACTAAATTAAACTTGCTTCATTGGAAAGGCAGCAAGATGCATCCTCATTTCAATGTCTACTGAAATAATACAGGTTGACACCAGGAAACATTAACGCCACTGCATCTTTGCTGCTTTCTCACATGGAGGTCTGTTTAATGTGAAAACAAGGTGATATCTAATTAGCACACAGGTAAGGAATTACGAAAATCTTTATTTAAGGGTGAAGATGTTTCTCACAAAATTGTTGCCCCAATGCATCATTGAAATTCAAGCTGGAAAGATGATTTTAATATATCACTTGTACATTTTGTATTGCTCTTCTGGTGACAATGTAGTTTTTTTGTCAATTACCATTTTAATAACAGGGTAAAGAAAATTAAGTGGATTTTTGAAAGAAAACTATACTGTCAATATACTATTAAAACAAATTAAAATGGTAAAAGTTATTGTACTTTAAGTAAAAATAAAAGAGCAAAAATATCAATCCCAGTTTTGATTACTTAAATTAACCAAAAAAATGCATATAGCAAAGGATAGTTTCAATCTGCCTACCTCTGGGTTATGGGTCCAGCATGCTTCCATTGCAGTACTCTGCTGCCCATGTAAGTGCAAGAGATCCTGAAGCACTCACTCATCATGGGAAAGTACCAATGTGTTTATTCGTTGGTTGATGGAAGAAACATCTTACAAAAACTCTCCAGATTATTGATTTTTTAATGTTTTTCTAGGAAACGTTCTAGATGTATGCTTATTAGCCTTTGTCAGTATGTACTTTTTGCAAAGTGTCTCTGTGGCGCAATCGGTTAGTGTGTTTGGCTGTTAACCAAAAGGTTGGTGGTTCAATCCCACCCAGGGACGTAATTAACCTTGTGATCAGATTTTGGTGATATTTAAGTAGACAAGTCAAAATTTCAAACCTCCTCTTATGGTGTAGGGTATATGGCCTTCTCTGATGTAATCAGAGTTAGATTTGATTCAGTGATTTTATAAAAAACAGCTAGGAAGCACAATTTAGCAGTGGGTTGCAGAGAAAAAAAATATGCTGGCAGAAAAATCCAATCGAGTGATTAAACAGCTCTTCATTTTCTGGCTTTATTTTTATGCTAACAAATTTGTTCTCTGAAAAGTGTCCACAAAGCCAAGTCTCTGATTAACACCTTTGTAAGGATGGTTTTTCACCTATTACTAAATTAAACTTGCTTCATTGGAAAGGCAGCAAGATGCATCCTCATTTCAATGTCTACTGAAATAATACAAGTTGACACCAGGAAACATTAACGCCACTGCATCCTTGCTGCTTTCTCATGTGGAAGTCTGTTTAATGTGAAAACAAGGTGATATCTAATTAGCACACAGGTAAGGAATTAAGAAAATCTTTATTTAAGGGTGAAGATGTTTCTCACAAAATTGTTGACCCAATGCATCATTGAAATTCAAGCTGGAAAGATGATTTTAATATATCACTTGTACATTTTGTATTGCTCTTCTGGTGACAATGTAGTTTGTTTTTGTCAATTACCATTTTAATAATAGGGTAAAGAAAATGAAGTGGATTTTTGAAAGAAAACAATACTGTCAATATACTATTAAAACAAATTAAAATGGTAAAAGTTATTGTACTTTAAGTAAAAATAAAAGAGACAAAATATCAATCCCAGTTTTGGATTACTTTAATTAACAAAAAAAATGCATATAGCAGAGGATAGTTTCAATCTGCCTACCTCTGGGTTATGGGCCCAGCATGCTTCCATTGCAGTACTCTGCTGCACATGTAAGTGCAAGAGATCCTGAAGCACTCACTCATCATGGGAAAGTACCAATGTGTTTCTTCGTTGGTTGATGGAAGAAACATCTTACAAAAACTCTCCAGATTATTGACATTTTAAAGTTTTTCTAGGAAACGTTTTAGATGAATGCTTATTAGCCTTTGTCAGTATGGAAATTTGCAAAGTGTCTCTGTGGCGCAATCAGTTAGTATGTACGGCTTTTAACCAAAAGGTTGGTGGTTTAATCCCACCCAGGGACCTAATTGACCTTGTTATCAGATTTTGGTGATCTTTAAGTAGACAAGTCAAAATTTCAAACCCCCTGTTATGGTGTAGGGTACTTGGCCTTCTCTGATGTAATCAGAGTTAGATTTGATTCAGTGATTTTATAAAAACAGCTAGGAAGCACAATTTAGCAGTGGGTTGCAGAGAAAAAAAATATGCTGGCAGAAAAATCCAATTGAGTGATTAAACAGCTCTTTATTTTCTGGCTTTATTTTTATGCTAACAAATTTGTTCTCTGAAAAGTGTCCACAAAGCCAAGTCTCTGATTAACACCTTTGTAAGGATGGTTTTTCACCTATTACTAAATTAAACTTGCTTCATTGGAAAGGCAGCAAGATGCATCCTCATTTCAATGTCTACTGAAATAATACAGGTTGACACCAGGAAACATTAACGCCACTGCATCCTTGCTGCTTTCTCATGTAAAAGTCTGTTTAATATGAAAACAAGGTGATATCTAATTAGCACACAGGTAAGGAATTAAGAAAATCTTTATTTAAGGGTGAAGATGTTTCTCACAAAATCGTTGCCCCAATGCATCATTGAAATTCAAGCTGGAAAGATGATTTTAATATATCACTTGTACATTTTGTATTGCTCTTCTGGTGACAATGTAGTTTTTTTTGTCAATTACCATTTTAATAATCGGGTAAAGAAAATTAAGTGGATTTTTGAAAGAAAACTATACTGTCAATATACTATTAAAACAAATTAAAATGGTAAAAGTTATTGTACTTTAAGTAAAAATAAAAGAGCAAAAATATCAATCCCAGTTTTGATTACTTAAATTAACAAAAAAAATGCATATAGCAAAGGATAGTTTCAATCTGCCTACCTCTGGGTTATGGGTCCAGCATGCTTCCATTGCAGTACTCTGCTGCACATGTAAGTGCAAGAGATCCTGAAGCACTCACTCATCATGGGAAAGTACCAATGTGTTTATTCATTGGTTGATGGAAGAAACATCTTACAAAAACTCTCCAGATTATTGATTTTTTAATATTTTTCTAGGAAACGTTCTAGATGTATGCTTATTAGCCTTTGTCAGTATGTACTGTTTACAAAGTGTCTCGGTGGCGCAATCGGTTAGTGTGTTCGGCTATTAACCAAAAGGTTGGTGGTTCAATCCCACCCAGGGACGTAATTGACCTTGTGATCAGATTTTGGTGATATTTAAGTAGACAAGTCAAAATTTCAAACCCCCTCTTATTGTGTAGGGTACCTGGCCTTCTCTGATGTAATCAGAGTTAGATTTGATTCAGTGATTTTATAAAAAACAGCTAGGAAGCACAATTTAGCAGTGGGTTGCAGAGAAAAAAAATATGCTGGCAGAAAAATCCAATCGAGTGATTAAACAGCTCTTCATTTTCTGGCTTTATTTTTATGCTAACAAATTTGTTCTCTGAAAAGTGTCCACAAAGCCAAGTCTCTGATTAACACCTTTGTAAGGATGGTTTTTCACCTATTACTAAATTAAACTTGCTTCATTGGAAAGGCAGCAAGATGCATCCTCATTTCAATGTCTACTGAAATAATACAAGTTGACACCATTAAACATTAACGCCACTGCATCCTTGCTGCTTTCTCATGTGGAAGTCTGTTTAATGTGAAAACAAGGTGATATCTAATTAGCACACAGGTAAGGAATAAAGAAAATCTTTATTTAAGGGTGAAGATGTTTCTCACAAAATTGTTGACCCAATGCAACATTGAATTTCAAGCTGGAAAGATGATTTTAATATATCACTTGTACATTTTGTATTGCTCTTCTGGTGACAATGTAGTTTGTTTTTGTCAATTACCATTTTAATAATAGGGTAAAGAAAATGAAGTGGATTTTTGAAAGAAAACAATACTGTCAATATACTATTAAAACAAATTAAAATGGTAAAAGTTATTGTACTTTAAGTAAAAATAAAAGAGACAAAATATCAATCCCAGTTTTGGATTACTTTAATTAACAAAAAAAAAATGCATATAGCAGAGGATAGTTTCAATCTGCCTACCTCTGGGTTATGGGCCCAGCATGCTTCCATTGCAGTACTCTGCTGCACATGTAAGTTCAAGAGATCCTGAAGCACTCACTCATCATGGGAAAGTACCAATGTGTTTCTTCGTTGGTTGATGGAAGAAACATCTTACAAAAACTCTCCAGATTATTGACTTTTTAAAGTTTTTCTAGGAAACGTTTTAGATGAATGCTTATTAGCCTTTGTCAGTATGGACTTTTGCAAAGTGTCTCTGTGGCGCAATCAGTTAGTATGTACGGCTATTAACCAAAAGGTTGGTGGTTCAATCCCACCCAGGGACCTAATTGACCTTGTTATCAGATTTTGGTGATCTTTAAGTAGACAAGTCAAAATTTCAAACCCCCTGTTATGGTGTAGGGTACCTGGCCTTCTCTGATGTAATCAGAGTTAGATTTGATTCAGTGATTTTATAAAAACAGCTAGGAAGCACAATTTAGCAGTGGGTTGCAGAGAAAAAAAATATGCTGGCAGAAAAATCCAATTGAGTGATTAAAGAGCTCTTTATTTTCTGGCTTTATTTTTATGCTAACAAATTTGTTCTCTGAAAAGTGTCCACAAAGCCAAGTCTCTGATTAACACCTTTGTAGGGATGGTTTTTCACCTATTACTAAATTAAACTTGCTTCATTGGAAAGGCAGCAAGATGTATCCTCATTTCAATGTCTACTGAAATAATACAGGTTGACACCAGGAAACATTAACGCCACTGCATCCTTGCTGCTTTCTCATGTGGAAGTCTGTTTAATGTGAAAACAAGGTGGTATCTAATTAGCACACAGGTAAGGAATTACGAAAATCTTTATTTAAGGGTGAAGATGTTTCTCACAAAATTGTTGCCCCAATGCATCATTGAAATTCAAGCTGGAAAGATGATTTTAATATATCACTTGTACATTTTGTATTGCTCTTCTGGTGACAATGTAGTTTTTTTGTCAATTACCATTTTAATAACAGGGTAAAGAAAATTAAGTGGATTTTTGATAGAAAACTATACTGTCAATATACTATTAAAACAAATTAAAATGGTAAAAGTTATTGTACTTTAAGTAAAAATAAAAGAGCCAAAATATCAATCCCAGTTTTGGATTACTTTAATTAACAAACAAAAAAATGCATATAGCAGAGGATAGTTTCAATCTGCCTACCTCTGGGTTATGGGCCCAGCATGCTTCCATTGCAGTACTCTGCTGCACATGTAAGTGCAAGAGATCCTGAAGCACTCACTCATCATGGGAAAGTACCAATGTGTTTCTTCGTTGGTTGATGGAAGAAACATCTTACAAAAACTCTCCAGATTATTGACTTTTTAAAGTTTTTCTAGGAAACGTTTTAGATGAATGCTTATTAGCCTTTGTCAGTATGGACTTTTGCAAAGTGTCTCTGTGGTGCAATCGGTTAGTGTGTTTGGCTATTAACCAAAAGGTTGGTGGTTCAATCCCACCCAGGGACATAATTAACCTTGTGATCAGATTTTGGTGATATTTAAGTAGACAAGTCAAAATTTCAAACCTCATCTTATGGTGTAGGGTACATGGCCTTCTCTGATGTAATCAGAGTTAGATTTGATTCAGTGATTTTATAAAAAACAGCTAGGAAGCACAATTTAGCAGTGGGTTGCAGAGAAAAAAAATATGCTGGCAGAAAAATCCAATCGAGTGATTAAACAGCTCTTCATTTTCTGGCTTTATTTTTATGCTAACAAATTTGTTCTCTGAAAAGTGTCCACAAAGCCAAGTCTCTGATTAACACCTTTGTAAGGATGGTTTTTCACCTATTACTAAATTAAACTTGCTTCATTGGAAAGGCAGCAAGATGCATCCTCATTTCAATGTCTACTGAAATAATACAAGTTGACACCAGGAAACATTAACGCCACTGCATCCTTGCTGCTTTCTCATGTGGAAGTCTGTTTAATGTGAAAACAAGGTGATATCTAATTAGCACACAGGTAAGGAATTAAGAAAATCTTTATTTAAGGGTGAAGATGTTTCTCACAAAATTGTTGACCCAATGCAACATTGAAATTCAAGCTGGAAAGATGATTTTAATATATCACTTGTACATTTTGTATTGCTCTTCTGGTGACAATGTAGTTTGTTTTTGTCAATTACCATTTTAATAATAGGGTAAAGAAAATTAAGTGGATTTTTGAAAGAAAACAATACTGTCAATATACTATTAAAACAAATTAAAATGGTAAAAGTTATTGTACTTTAAGTAAAAATAAAAGAGACAAAATATCAATCCCAGTTTTGGATTACTTTAATTAACAAAAAAAAAAAATGCATATAGCAGAGGATAGTTTCAATCTGCCTACCTCTGGGTTATGGGCCCAGCATGCTTCCATTGCAGTACTCTGCTGCACATGTAAGTTCAAGAGATCCTGAAGCACTCACTCATCATGGGAAAGTACCAATGTGTTTCTTCGTTGGTTGATGGAAGAAACATCTTACAAAAACTCTCCAGATTATTGACTTTTTAAAGTTTTTCTAGGAAACGTTTTAGATGAATGCTTATTAGCCTTTGTCAGTATGGACTTTTGCAAAGTGTCTCTGTGGCGCAATCAGTTAGTATGTACAGCTATTAACCAAAAGGTTGGTGGTTCAATCCCACCCAGGGACCTAATTGACCTTGTTATCAGATTTTGGTGATCTTTAAGTAGACAAGTCAAAATTTCAAACCCCCTGTTTTGGTGTAGGGTACCTGGCCTTCTCTGATGTAATCAGAGTTAGATTTGATTCAGTGATTTTATAAAAACAGCTAGGAAGCACAATTTAGCAGTGGGTTGCAGAGAAAAAAAATATGCTGGCAGAAAAATCCAATTGAGTGATTAAACAGCTCTTTATTTTCTGGCTTTATTTTTATGCTAACAAATTTGTTCTCTGAAAAGTGTCCACAAAGCCAAGTCTCTGATTAACACCTTTGTAGGGATGGTTTTTCACCTATTACTAAATTAAACTTGCTTCATTGGAAAGGCAGCAAGATGTATCCTCATTTCAATGTCTACTGAAATAATACAGGTTGACACCAGGAAACATTAACGCCACTGCATCCTTGCTGCTTTCTCATGTGGAAGTCTGTTTAATGTGAAAACAAGGTGATATCTAATTAGCACACAGGTAAGGAATTAAGAAAATCTTTATTTAAGGGTGAAGATGTTTCTCACAAAATTGTTGACCCAATGCATCATTGAAATTCAAGCTGGAAAGATGATTTTAATATATCACTTGTACATTTTGTATTGCTCTTCTGGTGACAATGTAGTTTGTTTTTGTCAATTACCATTTTAATAATAGGGTAAAGAAAATGAAGTGGATTTTTGAAAGAAAACAATACTGTCAATATACTATTAAAACAAATTAAAATGGTAAAAGTTATTGTACTTTAAGTAAAAATAAAAGAGACAAAATATCAATCCCAGTTTTTGATTACTTTAATTAACAAAAAAAAAATGCATATAGCAGAGGATAGTTTCAATCTGCCTACCTCTGGGTTATGGGCCCAGCATGCTTCCATTGCAGTACTCTGCTGCACATGTAAGTTCAAGAGATCCTGAAGCACTCACTCATCATGGGAAAGTACCAATGTGTTTCTTCGTTGGTTGATGGAAGAAACATCTTACAAAAACTCTCCAGATTAATCAGGCAGAGGCGCTCACTGGGCAGAGATGCTGATCGCATCTCTGGCATGTGCCGGTGCACTGCGGCACCAGCACACACGCACTTCAGACCTGATCTCCTGTTGTGTGAATATGCACAGCAGGGATCAGGTCTGAATTAGGCCCTATATACAGCTGTCAGTAAGGCAGGGATGTGCTGCTGCCAGTGAGGCAGGGATGTGCTGCTGGTAGTGAAGCAGTGATGTGCTGCTGTCAGCGAAGCAGTGCTGTGCTGCTGTCAGCGAGACAGGGATGTGCTGCTGTCAGCGAGGCAGGGATGTGCTGCTGTCAGCGAAGCAGGGATGTGCTGCTGTCAGCGAAGCAGGGATGTGCTGCTGTCAGTGAAGCAGGGATGTGCTGCTGTCAGCGAGGCAGGGATGTGCTGCTGTCAGCGAGGCAGGGATGTGCTGCTGTCAGCGAGGCAGGGATGTGCTGCTATAAGTGAGGTAGGGATGTGCTGCTGTCATTGAAGCAGGAATGTGCTGCTGCAGTGAGGCAGAGATATGCAGCCCACTATCTCCCTATCACCCCTGCCTGAGTCACACACTTTCCCTGTCACCCCTGCCTCAGTTACCCACTATCTCCCAGTCACCGCTGCCTCAGTCAACCACTATATCTGCGATCCCTGCCTCAGTCACCCACTATACCAGTCACCCCTGCTTTAGTCACCCACTGTCACCCTATCACCCCTGCTTCAGTCACCCACTATCCCTGTCAACCCTGCCTCAGTCACCCACTATCTCCCAGTCACCCCTGCCTCAGTCAGCCACTATCCCTGTCACCCATGCCTCAGTCTCTTACTGTCCCTGTCACCCCTGCCACAGTCATCCACTATCTCCCTATCACCCCTGCCTTAGTCATTTATTATACCTGTCACCCACTTTCTTCCCATACTTACCCAACCCCTTCCTATCACCCCTCCCTCAGTAACCCACTATCTCCCTGTCACCCACTATCTCCCAGTCACCCCGGCCTCAGTCACCCACTATCTCCCACTCATACATGCTTCAGTCACCCACTATCTCCAAGTCATCCCTGCCTCAGTCACCTACTGACACCAGTGCAGACATTTCTGCTGCGGCCTCTCCACTCTCCAGCGTGAACGTCCTGACGACTGAGGAAATCCGCTTCCTAGTTGAGGACTCCGGGAATGAACACTGCCGATATTGCTGTCAGATGACTTTCTACCCAACGGAGGATTTTTGATACTTCCAGCTTTGCCATGCAGTTTCGAGTGCCGCCTTGATGATTTGTGTACACTACCATGGTGGCGTTGTCAGATTGTACTTGAACAGGCCTGTTTTGTACTAGAGGCAGGGCCAGTGTCAATTAATTGAACACTGCCTGCAATTCCAGAATGTATATCAGGAGGAGAGATTCCTCCCTGGTCCACCGACCCTGGAGAAAGTGTTGCTCCAACACCATGGCCCAGCCCAAAAGACTGGCATCCATTGTCAGGAGGACACAGTTGGAGATCCAGAAGGGATGGCCCCTGCTCAACTGTTGGTCCTGTAGCCACCAGCTCAGTGTCAGACGAACCTCCGGAGTCAAGGAGATCATTTGAGACATCATCCGATGAGGCAGGCCGTCCCACTTGGAGAGGATTAACCTCTGCAGAGGGCGGTAATGAAATTGAGCGTACTCTACCATATCGAAAGCCGACACCATGAGGTCTAGTACTTGCATCGCTGTGTGTATCAACACTCTTGGGCGAGAGAGGACGATACTGTCCTGAATTTTCAGGACTTTCTCTGGAGACAGAAACAATTGTTGGCTGTGTGTGTCCAGCAGTGCCCCTAGGTGCACAATGTTCCGAGCAGGGACCAGCGAGGACTTTTTTCAGTTGATGAGCCACCCGTGGACTTTTAGGAATTGGACCGCCAGTTCCAGATAACTGTGGAGAACCTCTTGGGAGTTCACCAGGATCAGCAAGTCGTCCAGATTTGGCAGGATCCTGATTCTCTGATGGTGAAGGGTCGTCATCACGGCCATGACCTTGGTGAATATCCGAGGTGCCGTGGCCAAACCAGAAGGCAGGACTTGAAATCCAAAAACAAACCAGGCACAACACTGCTTAGCTTCCATCATCAGATGAGATTGGACCAGTGGCGTAACTACTACCCCCGCAGTCCTCGC
Organism: Pseudophryne corroboree; assembly: GCF_028390025.1. Taxonomy (NCBI): domain Eukaryota; kingdom Metazoa; phylum Chordata; class Amphibia; order Anura; family Myobatrachidae; genus Pseudophryne; species Pseudophryne corroboree. The sequence goes on along the minus strand of NW_026970121.1, from coordinate 141,824 downwards.
GGTGGCTTGGGGGCGAGGGGCTGCGGGGGAGCCACTGATTTACAGCAGACTGACATGCGGACGAGCGTCCGCATGTCAGTCTGCAGTCTCCTTCCCTCCGCCGCTTTTTGGAGGGACACGGAGGGCACACAGCGCGCCTCCCTGTGTCCCTCCTGCTGCATCATCTCCGGCGGCCGCGGGTCTAATAGGGGGAAGTGCCGTCCGTGAGCTCTAATTGGCTCACGAACCGGCACTTCCCCCTATTAGACCCGCGGCCGCCGGAGATGATGCAGCAGGAGGGACACAGGAGAGACGAGCTGTGCCCTCCGTGTCCCTCCAAAAAGCGACGGCGGGGGGGGTAAATATCTGGCACTGGGGGCATATATGGCACGGGGGGGGGGAAGGAATATCTGGCACTGGGGCATTTCTGGCACTGGGGGGAATATCTGGCACTGGGGGCATATCTGGCACTGGGGGGGATATCTGGCACTGGGGCATATATGGCACTGGGGGGGAATATCTGGCACTGGGGGCATATATGGCACTGGGGGGGGGTATCTGGCACTGGGGGCATATATGGCACGGGGGGCATATATGGCACTGGGGGGAATATCTGGCACTGGGGGCATATATGGCACTGGGGGGGAATATCTGGCACTGGGGGCATATGTGTACCTGGCACATGGGGGGGACGACTATATTTGGCACTGGGGCATGTAAGTACCTGGCACCGTGGGGGAATATCTGGCACTGGGGACATATGTGGCACTGGGAGCACAGCCCTAGCAACAAGGACTACCTCCTAGCAACGAGCATGACACCCAGTGCATGAAACATCTGGCAACGAGCATGACACCCAGTGCATGAAACACCTGGCAACGAGCATGACACCCAGTGCATGAAACCCCTGGCAACGAGCATGACACCCTGAGCATGAAAACCGCTGGCACCGTGCATGGAACCAAGAGCATGAAACCCCTGGCAACGAGCATGACACCCAGTGCATGAAACCCCTGACAACGAGCAGGTAATTGAAAAGTAATTAGAAGCCTTACTGTAGGACTTAATGTGTAATGGGCATTACAGTGTGTGGCATAATGTATCACGGACATTGCGGTGTGTGTCATAATGTGTCGCAGGCATTACGGTGTATGGTATACTATATCGCAGGCATTGTGATATGTGGTATAATGTCTCAGGGTCATTGCAGTGTGTGGCATAATGTATCACGGACATTGCGGTGTGTGTCATAATGTGTCAGGCATTACGGTGTGTGGTATACTATATCACGGGCATTGTGGTATGTGGTATAATGTCTCAGGGTCATTGCAGTGTGGCATAATACATAACGGGCATTGCGATGTGTGGCATAGGGTATAACGGGCAGGGCATTGCGGATGTGTCACAGGCATTACGGTGTATGGTATACTATATCACGGGCATTGTGGTATAATGTCTCAAGGTCAGTGCAGTGTGTGGCATAATGTGTCACAGGCATTGTATGTGCTATAATGTATCGGGCATTGCAGTGTGTGGCATAATGTATCACGGACATTGCGGTGTGTGTCATAATGTGTCACAGACATTGTATGTGCTATAATGTATCAGGGGCATTGCAGTGTGTAGCATAATGTATAACGGGCATTGCGATTCCTGTCATAAAGTGTCACAGGCATTACGGTGTGTGGCATAATGTGTCACAGACATTACGGTGTGTGGCATAATGTGTCGGGGGCATTACAGTGTGTGCATATTGTGTCGTGCATTATTGTGTGCGGCATAATGTCTAAGGGCCATTGCAGTATGTGGCATAATGTATACTGGGCATTACTATAAGGAGGAAAAATGACAAATAATGTAAGGGGCATGAATCAGGATTATTTTTCTTTCCTGTGGTGGCCAACGTATGGGCGTGCAGGTTGCAAAACTGGGGTATAAGGTAGTCTTTTCCTGCAATGCCACGCCCCTTTATGCGAAACCACGCCCACTCCAACAAAACCACGCCCCTTTTTTGACGCGCGCACCTTAGGCGCGCGCATATTTATCCCTTTCTTGCTCCCAATTATGGAGCATGAAGGGGGGGGGGGGCGCCGAAGAATTTTTTGGCTTGGGGGAGAAAAATTTCTAGTTACGCCACTGGATTGGACATATCCAGTGTGATGCGGCTGTAGATGATTTTTGCTGTTTCTAACTTCTACATCAATGAATAAGTTTCAAAATAGAATGCATCAAGAGAACGGTGTTGGTAGTATAAAACTACCTACAGCACCTGGTATTCCCAGGTGGTCTCACATCCAAGAACAAACCAGGCCTAAGATCAGGTGATATTGGGCATATACAGTGTGGTGTGGCTGTAGATGAGCTTAGTGGTTTCTGTTAGAGTTCTTCTACTTCTAACTACTCGTACATAAATGAATAAGCGGACGATTTATTAAACCTGGTGAAATGATAATTTGCATGGTGATAAAGTACCAGCCAATCAGCTCCTAATTGCCATGTCACAGGCTGGGTTTGAAAAATGACAGTTAGGAGCTGACTGGCTGGTACTTTATCACCTTGCACTTTATCAGTTCACCAGGCTTAATAGATCTGCCCCAATGTTTCAAAATGGAATGCATCAAGAGAACGGTGTTGGTATTGTAAAAATACACACAGCTCCTGGTATTTCCTGGTGGTCTCCCATCCAAGTACTAAAACCAGGACCAACACTGCTCAGCTTCCATGATCAGGAGAGATTGGGCAAATCCAGTGTGCTGTGGCTGTAGATGAGCTTGTGGTTTCTGTTAGAGCTCTTCTACTTCTAACTTCTGGTACATAAAAGAATATGTGTAAAAATTAAATGTACAGTACCAAGAAAAGGGTGTTGGTAGTTTAAAAACACCTAAAGAATCTGATAATACATGGATGGGAGACTGCTTGGTAGTAACAAAGTCCAATACTGCTTTGCTTCAAAGATCAAATGAGATTGGGCATATCCAGTGTGGTGTGGCTTTAGATAAGCTTTGTGGTTTCTGTTAGAGCTCTTCTACTTCTAACTACTGGTACATTAATGAATATGTATAAGGTTGTAGTTTATCCAATATCCCTTTACTACATTACCTCCCCCCCCCCCTCCCCTCCCCTCCCCTCCTTATAGCTTCCTTTGTTCTCTCCTCCTCGTGTGTGCGTTATTTGTTTTCTCATACGTCCTAGAGGATGCTGGGATCACATTAAGAACCATGGGGTATAGACGGGATCCGCAGGAGACATGGGCACTTTAAGACTTTCAAAGGGTGTGAACTGTCTCCTCCCTCTATGCCCCTCCTCCAGACTCCAGTTTTAGAATTGTGCCCAGTGAGACTGGATGCACTACAGGGGAGCTCTACTGAGTTTCTCTGAAAAGACTTATGTTAGTTTTTCTTATTTTCAGGGAGGCTGCTGGCAACAGTCTCCCTGCTTCGTGGAACTTAGGGGAGAGAAGTATGACCAACTTCTAGTGAGTTCAATGGCTCTGCTTCTGGCTGACAGGACACCATTAGCTCCTGAGGGTGCTGATCGCTGGGTACGCCTAGATGCCCACTCCCGTAGCCTGCCATCACCCCCTTACAGAGCCAGAAGTCAGAAGACAGGCGAGTAGCAGAAGAACAGAAGACTTCTTCTCCAGTGACGGCATTCTGAGGTACCACGCAGCGAGCGGAATGCTGTGCGCCATGCTTCCACACAAACACAGGCACTGCAGGGTGCAGGGCATGTGGGTGGGTGGGGGGGGGCACCCTGGGCAGCATAAATTCCTCACAAAAGGCTGGCAAAAGTGGACATTAGTGCCTGGGCACTGTCCTTACCCCGCCAGCGTAATTAATTATTTGTTTCTGAGCGGGACAGAAGCGTGCCATTACAGCGGCGGGGCTTCTTCCTCACCTCACCAGCACATCTATAGAGCGTTACAAGTCTATCACTATAGAGTTTATTATTTCCCAGACTGTGTACTTTTGGCGCTGGGTTGTGAGCTGAAAAATCCTCTCTGTCCCTCTGACAGATTTACTGTAGGTCTATCCCCGATAAGCCGATGTGTCTGTGGGTACTTGGTACATGTGTGTCAACATGTCGGTGGCTGAATGTTTTTCCCAAGAGGAAACTATATTAGGAATGCAGACATATGATGGTGGCCCTGTTGGCACCACCAATAACTGACTGGGTGAAAGTTTCAATAATATCAGAGTGAGGTTGGATAAATCTGTGTCCCAGACACAGACGTAGAGAATAGATGTGATGTTCATGGCTATGCTTCTTTTCCCTCAGGCCCGCAAAAATGTTACTACACACTGATACTGACTCGGATACTGATTCCTATGTCGACCATAATATTTCCTGATTAGATCCAATATTGGCAAGGAGCATTCAGTACATGATTGTGGATATTAAGAACATATTAACATCACTGAGGACCCTGCTGTTCCTGACAAAGGGGTCTATATGTATGTATATAGAGATATATAATGAAAGCTGATGTAACGTTCCTCCATCTCTGTTTGAGAAAGTCTGGGCCAGCTCGACAAGATGGTTTCAAATCCCCAAAAGGTTTCCGATTGTTTATTCATTTCCTGCTGCGGACAGAATAAAGTGGGAGTCACCCCCTGTTCTGCACGGGGCCCTGTCACAAATCCAGCGGATCATATGCAGGAAGCTACATTATTTCTAGTTATGTAACCACGGGTACATTACTTAGACCTGCCATTACATGCGCATGGGTGAGTAGTAGTATTCAAGAATTGGTCGAATACCTTGTCTTCCGATATAGATATCTTGGAGAGATGGGATACTCCTTACGTTGGATCATATCAAGGACACTGCAGCATACTTACGACTGCAAGGGATATAGGACTCTTGAGTTCACGGGCCAATTTCATGGCAGTCTCGGATAGGAGGGCATTGTGGATTCACCAAGGGAATGCTGATGCTGACTCCAAGAAGAAAGGGAGTCTCTTCCCTATGAAGGTGAAGCCTTGTTTGGCAACGGCCTAGTTAATTTGATCTCGGCAGCTCCCGCAGGTAAGTCAACCTTCTTGCCCTATGTTCCCTCTCAACGGATGAAGACGCATCATTGTCTAACGCAGTCATTTTGTCCCAATAGATATGCAAGAAGTTAAGATTCCCCTTTCTTTGCAGGTAGAGGAAGGAGAAGAGGGAAGAGGTCTGTAGCCTCTTCAAGATCGCAGGAGCAGAGATCGTCCTCTGCTTCTGCCAAATCCACTGCATGACGCTGGGGCTCTCTTGCAGGAGCCCACACCAGTGGGGGCACGTCTAAAACACTTCAGTCAGTTCTGGATTAATTTGGACCTGGACTCGTGGGTTTTACAAATAGTGTCACAAGGGTACAAACTGGGGTTTCAAGACGTTCCCCCTCACCGATTGTTCAAATCGGCCTTAGTCAGCAGGGAGAAGGTTTTTATTCAAGCCTCTTCGTGCTCCCGAAGCCGGACGGCTCAGTCAGACCAATCTTAAATCTGAAATCCCTCAATTTCTACCTGAAGAAATTCAATTTCAAGATGGAATCTCTCAGGGTAGGTATCTCCAGTCCGGAGGAAGGAGATTTCATGGTTTTGGTAGACATAAGGATGCCTAATTACATGTTCCCGTTTAGCCACTGCATCAAGCTACCTGAGGTTTGCAATTCAGGATTGTCATTACCAATTTCAGACGTTGCCGTTTGGTCTGTCCACGGCTCCGAGGATTTTCACCAGGGTGATGGTGGAAATGATGGTTCTCCTCCGCAAGCAAGGAGTCACAATTATGCCGTACTTGGATGATCTCCTGATAAAGGCGAGATCCAGGGACCAGTTGGTGCAAAACATCTACTCTCCCTGACAGTTCTTCAACAACATGGTTGGCTCCTAAACTTGCCAAAATCGCAGTTGGTCCCAATGACGCGGTTGTTGTTTCTGGGAGTCATACTGGACACAGAAGAGGCTTTCTTCCAGTGGAAAGGCTATGGAGTTCCAGAGTCTGGTCAAACAAATTCTGAAACCAGCAAGAGTGTTAATCCATCAATGCATTCTGTTGCTGGGGAAGATGGTTGCGGCCTACGAGGCCATTCAGTTTGGCAGGTTCCATGCCAGAGTGTTCCAGTGGGACCTGTTGGACAAGTGGTCCGGATCCCACCTACACATGCACCGGAGGATAATCCAGTCTTCCAAGACCAGAATCTTACTCCATTGGTGGCTGCACAGTTCTCACCTCCTAGAGGGGCGATGGTTCGGGATCCAGGACTGGATCCTAGGGACCAAGGATGCAACCCTCCGAGGCTGGGGAGCAGTCACACAGGGGGAAAACATCCAAGGAAGATGGTCAAGTCAGGAAAGTTTTCTCCACATAAATGTTCTGGAGTTAAGGGCCATTTAATAACTGCAGACACAGTACGCACTGGGACGGGTGCCCAGCATCCTCTACGGACTAAGAGAAAAGGATTTACCGGTAGGTATTAAAATCCTATTTTCTCTAACGTCCTAGAGGATGCTGGGGACTCCGTAAGGACCATGGGGATAGATAGGCTCCGCAGGAGACATGGGTACTTTAAGAAAGACTTTAGTTCTGGGTGTGCACTGGCTCCTCCCTCTATGCCCCTCCTCCAGACCTCAGTTTGATACTGTGCCCAGTGGAGACTGGGTGCTTTTCAGGAGCTCTCCTGAGCTTTCTGACAGAAAGTATTTTGTTAGGTTTTTAATTTTCAGGGAGCACTGCTGGCAACAGACTCCCTCATCGAGGGACTGAGGGGAGAGAAGCAGCCCTACTCTCTGAGTTGCAAGGTCCTGCTTCTTAGGCTACTGGACACCATTAGCTCCAGAGGGATTGGTACGCAGGATCTCACCCTCGCCGTCCGTCCCAGAGTCGCGCCTCCGTCCCCCTTGCAGAGCCGGAAGATAGAAGCCGGGTGAGTATGAGAAGGAAAGAAGACTTCAGAGGCGGCAGAAGACTTCATGATCTTCACTGAAGTAACGCACAGCACTGCAGCTGTGCGCCATTGCTCCCATACACCTCACACACTCCGGTCACTGTAAGGGTGCAGGGCGCAGGGGGGGGGGGGCACCCTGGGCAGCAATATAAACCTCTTTTTGGCAAAAATATAACACATATACAGCGGGGCACTGTATATATGTATGAGCCCCCGCCAATTTTACAGTTTAAGCGGGACAGAAGCCTGCCGCCGAGGGTGCGGGGCTTCTCCCTCAGCACTCACCAGCGCCATTTTTTCTTCACAGCACCGCTGAGAGGAAGCTCCCCGGACTCTCCCCTGCTTATACCACGGTAGACAAGAGAGTTGAAAAGAGGGGGGGGGGGGCACATAATTTGGCGCAAATTACATGCTGCAGTACTACTGGGCAAACATTAAGTTACTGTGTATTCCTGGGTTATATAGCGCTGGGGTGTGTGCTGGCATACTCTCTCTCTGTCTCTCCAAAGGGCCTTGTGGGGAAACTGTCTTCAGAAAAAGCATTCCCTGTGTGTGTGGTGTGTCGGTACACATGTGTCGACATGTCTGAGGAAGAAGGCTATATTAGAGAGGAGCAGGAGCAAATGAATGTGGTGTCTCCGCCGACAGCTGATTGGATGGATATGTGGAATGTTTTAAATGCTAGTGTAAACTCATTGCACAAAAGATTAGACAAGGCTGAAGCTTTGGGACAGTCAGGGTCTCAACCCATGCCTGATCCTATGTTGCAGGGACTGTCAGGGTCTCATAAGCGCCCACTATCCCAGATTGTTGACACAGATACAGACACGGATTCTGACTCCAGTGTCGATTACGATGATGCAAAGTTACAGCCAAAATTGGCAAAATCCATTCGATATATGATTATGGCAATAAAAGATGTTTTGCACATCAGAGAGGAACCCCCTGTCCCTGACAAGAGGTTACATATGTACAAGGTGAAAAAGCCTGAGGTAACCTTTGAGGGGGTCACACGAGCTGAACGAGTTATGTGAAAAAGCTTGGGAATCTCCAGATAAAAGACTGCAGATTTCCAAAAGGATTCTTATGGCGTATCCTTTCCCATCAATGGATAGGTTACGATGGGAATCCTCCCCTAGGGTGGACAAAGCATTAACACGCTTATCCAAGAAGGTAGCCCTCCCGTCCCAGTATACGGCTACCCTCAAAGAGTCTGCTGACCGCAAACAGGAGATTACCCTGAAGTCCATTTATACACATTCAGGTACCTTACTCAGACCGGCAATTGCGTCGGCCTGGGTGTGTAGTGCTGTAGCGGCATGGACGGATACCTTATCTGAGGGGATGGATACCCTAGATAAGGATACTATTTTATTGACCCTGGGGCATATAAGAGATGCTGTCCTATATATGTGTGTATGCAAACTACAGGTGGTGCTGCAGGGCTCACACCCTTTTACTTGTCTTGTAGAGCAACTCTGGAGCTGTTTCTGGGTCCAGCTGCTGCAAGAAATCAGCTTGAATGCTTCAGGGGCTGGGGCATGGCCAACATGAGCCCACACTGATGGGGGGTGGGGGTGTATAAAGCGATTTAGGGGTCATCCAAGCGCAACCCCACAAAGGCCGCCATGCCCTGCGTGACCCTTTTCTCTTTTCATATGCAGACGAGGGTTGCAGCCAACTATGCCCACTGCTTGGATGACATCACTATATGCAAATCCATCTGCTGCAGGCCTTCCCCCAGGAATGCTTGCAGTAGTTGTTGCATTTGGTTTGTTGTTTGGGGGTGCTTCAGTATTAGGCAGCCTTCTGCCCTCCCACATTCGTCTGAAAATGTGTTCTCCCTGCAGTTGTTGTTCCCAGATGAGAGTTCCCTTGTGCTTCCTCAGTTGAATCTCCTTAACTTGACAGGGGTGTGCCCGAGCAGCCGCCCTCCACAGCCCTATCCCAACACATACTTATCTTGCATATGAGATCTCTTGATCATGAAGATAGTTCTCACAGGGTGAGGTTCATCCATTACATTTTAAAGTAGGAAGGTACAAATTACATATTCAAATTACATATATGTGCTGGATTCAAATGTTTTCCCCCCTTCCTTTCTCAATTGTGCCCATCAGCAGCTATTCTAATGTTGCTGCCAATGGGTGTGACGCATTCATTTCTTCTGTGGGGTACACTGGACTCCACAAGGATTCACATTGTATATGTACACCAGAGTAGGATCTTGATCTGAGGCACCAACAGGCTCAAAGCTTTTGACTGTTCCCAAGATGCTCAGCGCCCCCTCCTCTATAACCTCGCTTCCATGAACAGGGAGCTCAGTTTGTAGTTGGTGCCTTCAGTAGCAGGCCACTTAACAGGGGGCTGCCTCAGGCAGCCTATTCTTAGCTATTAATTTTGGCAAGAAAAGAAGAACTTTTTTTATAAGAATCTACAAGGGCTGCAGCAGGCTAGGTCTAATAGACCTCTTTACTGCAGCTCCATCACTCCCAGTGGCGCAGTATACTCCCGTGCCCCGGTTGCTGGGTCACTGCAGCGGAGGCTCCGGTTTCTTCCTAAGGTCAGTCACACACACACCGCCCTCCGGGATCACGAGGCCGCTGATGGGGGCGGGCCGTGTGCGCACTGGCGTGGACACTGATTACTGGGCAGCCGCTCCACTAGCCACCTTGACAGGCAGAGGCGGTCACTGGGCAGGAGGAGTCGGGCCAGCGGCGTTGTGCCGCCATTTTGGGGGCACAGTCAGGACAACGCAGACATGACCGGACCGTATGGGGGCGGGCTGTGACGGCTGCGTGACCCGGACAGCAACGGGCCTTATTTACTAAAATCTCAGATAAATTTTATGGCATTTATGTGCAGTCTAGTTTGCACAGTTGATAGAGTGTTGATCTTGCACTATCAATGTAAGCCTCACATAGGTTTGATACACATGTAAGTTTGTTTTTATTTTACTACATTGTGGTTTGTGGCTCTATACCATGTAATGCATGTCTTTTAACAGTAGTCAAGTCTTCCAATGTGCTTGTTAGTGAAACCCAATAGATAGCTTTATTTTATTTTGTTTCTTCAAATATTGAATGCATATGTCTTATAACTTTTTTTTTTTTCAATATACAGGTTGAGTATCTGTATATACATTTTTATTATAAGATTTTCAATGACAGAAGTACATCCAAGTTGCAGATTATGGATTGTGAAGGACAAATCAACCATATAAACAATTTAAGCAATTTAAATTGCATGCAGGTAGTAGAATATCAAACTCCTTGGATGAGAGTTGGTCGTAATAAACTAGGATAGAAAAGAATAAAGTAGAAAATAAGATTTTAAACCTACCGGTAAATCTTTTTCTCGTAGTCCGTAGAGGATGCTGGGGACTCCGTAAGGACCATGGGGATAGACGGGCTCCACAGGAGACATGGGCACTTTAAGAAAGACTTTAGTTCTGGGTGTGCACTGGCTCCTCCCTCTATGCCACAGTTAGAGAAACTGTGCCCAGAGGAGACGGACAGTATGAGGAAAGGATTTTGTTAATCCAGGGCAAGATTCATACCAGCCACACCAATCACACCGTATAACTTGTGATAAACTACCCAGTTATCAGTATGAAAAAACAACATAGCATCAGTGCAGGACCGATGCAACTATAACATAACCCTTATTGAAGCAATAACTATATACAAGTATTGCAGAAGTAGTCCGCACTTGGGACGGGCGCCCAGCATCCTCTACGGACTACGAGAAAAAGATTTACCAGTAGGTTTAAAATCTTATTTTCTCTAACGTCCTAGAGGATGCTGGGGACTCCGTAAGGACCATGGGGATTATACCAAAACGGGCGGGAGAGTGCGGATGACTCTGCAGCACCGATTGAGCAAACATGAGTTCCTCCTCAGCCAGGGTATCAAACTTATAGTATTTTGCAAAGGTGTGTGAACCCGACCAAGTAGCAGCTTGACACAGCTGTAGTGCCGAGACCCCTCGGGCAGCCGCCCAAGAAGAGCCCACTTTCCTCGTGGAATGGGCCTTGACCGATTTCAGTAACTGCAATCCAGCCATAGAATGCGCTTGCTGAATCGTGTTACAAATCCGGCGAGCAATAGCCTGCTTTGAAGCAGGGGCACCAATCTTGTTGGTTGCATACAGGACAAACAGCGCTTCAGTTTTCCTGACTCTAGCCGTCCTGGCCACGTAAATTTTCAAAGCCCTAACCACATCAAGTAACTCGGAATCCTCCAAGTCACGCGTAGCCACAGGCACCACAATAGGTTGGTTCATATGAAAAGATGAGACCACTTTTGGTAGGAATTGAGGACGGGTCTGCATTTCCGCTCTATCCACATGGAATACCAAATATGGGCTTTTATGTGACAAAGCCGCTAATTCCGACACTCGCCTAGCCGAAGCCAAGGCTAATAACATGACCACCTTCCATGTGAGATATTTTAACTCCACTGTTTTAAGTGGTTCAAACCAGTGTAATTTTAGAAAACTTAACACCACGTTAAGGTCCCAAGGTGCCACCGGAGGCACAAAAGGAGGCTGAATATGCAGCACTCCTTTTACAAAAGTCTGAACTTCTGGAAGAGAAGCCAATTCTTTTTGAAAGAAAATGGATAAGGCCGAAATCTGGACCTTAATAGAGCCTAATTTTAGGCCCAAATTCACTCCAGTTTGTAGGAAGTGAAGGAAACGGCCCAGATGGAATTCTTCCGTAGGAGCATTCCTGGCCTCACACCAAGAAACATAATTTCGCCATATACGGTGTAATGTTTTAACGTTACATCCTTCCTAGCCTTTATCAGCGTAGGGATGACCTCAACCGGAATGCTAGGATCCGGCATTCAACCGCCATGCCGTCAAACGCAGCCGCGGTAAGTCTTGGAACAGACAGGGCCCCTGATGCAACAGGTCCTGTCTTAGAGGGAGAGGCCACAGATCTTCTGTGAGCATTTCCTGCAGATCCGGATACCAGGTCCTCCGTGGCCAATCTGGAACAATGAGGATTGTTCTCACTCCTCTTTGTCTTATTATCCTCAACACCTTGGGTACGAGAGGAAGAGGAGGAAATACCGACCGGAACACCCACAGTGTCACTAGGGCGTCTACAGCTACTGCCTGAGGGTCTCTTGACCTTGCGCAATACCTCTGTAGCTTTTTGTTGAGCCGGGACGGCATCATGTCTATCTGTGGCAGTTCCCACCGACTTGTAATCTGTGCAAAGACTTCCTGATGAAGTCCCCACTCTCCCGGATGTAGGTCGTGTCTGCTGAGGATGTCTGCTTCCCAGTTGTCCACTCCCGGAATGAACACTGCTGACAGTGCGCTTGCGTGATTCTCCACCCAGCGAAGAATTCTGGTGGCTTGTGCCATCGCCACTCTGCTTCTTGTGCCGCCTTGGCGGTTTACATGAGCCACTGCGGTGACGTTGTCTGACTGGATCAGAACCGGTTGGTCGCAAAGTAAGGTCTCCGCTTGACGTAGGGCGTTGTATATGGCCCTTAGTTCCAGGATGTTGATGTGAAGACAAGTCTCTTGACTTGACCAAAGACCTTGGAAATTTCTTCCCTGTGTGACTGCTCCCCAACCTTGGAGGCTTGCGTCTGTGGTCACCAGGATCCAGCCCTGAATGCTGAATCTGCATCCCTCGAGAAGGTGAGCACTCTGCAGCCACCACAAGAGTGATACCCTGACCCTGGGGGACAGGGTGATCAACCAATGCATCTGTAAATGTGACCCGGACCACTTGTCCAGTAGGTCCCATTGGAAAGTCCTCGCATGGAACCTGCCGAATGGAATGGCCTCGTATGATGCCACCATCTTTCCCAGGACTCGAGTGCAGTGATGCACTGACACCTGTTTTGGTTTCAATAGGTTCCTGACAAGAGTCATGAGTTCCTGGGCCTTTTCTATCAGGAGATAAACCTTCTTCTGGTCTGTGTCCAGAATCATGCCCAAGAAAGACAGACGAGTAGTAGGAATCAACTGCGACTTCGGGATATTGAGAATCCAGCCGTGTTGCTGTAACACTTTCAGTGAAAGTGATACGCTGTTCAGCAACTGCTCTCTTGATCTCGCTTTTATGAGATCGCCCAAGTACGGGATAATTGTGACACCTTGCTTGCACAGGAGCACCATCATTTCCGCCATTACCTTGGTGAAAATTCTCAGGGCCATGGAGAGACCAAACAGCAACGTCTGAAATTGGCAATGACAGTCCTGTACCGCAAATCTGAGTTATGCCTGATGAGGTGGATAAATGGGGACATGAAGGTATGCATCCTGTACACAAATGCGGACAACAGGTGTCAAGCCGTGTGTTGCCTTTGTCAAGCTGTAATAAGTAGGGATAAGGACGTTAACCACCTCGGAACATCCTCCCTTATACGTCACCTGCAGCGCATTCATCATAAGTCAGTGACAAGTTCAAAAACTTTGGATGACAGCGGAAGCAGTCCACTAACCACTAAATCCCTTCCTCTTGTAACCAAGCTCCTGCAAACCACACCACCAACTCCCTCAGTGTCAATTTCCTCCTTAGACAGGAGAGCCAATAGTCCTGCAGGCCATGTCACTGGCAAGTCTGACGAGTCCTCTCCTGCCTGGGATTCCTCCGATGCATCCTTGAGTGTAACGCCTACTGCTGCTGGCGCTGCTGTTGTTGCTGCTGGGAGTCGATCGTCATCCCAGAGGGGAAGTCGGAAGACCACTTGTACTTCTTCCAGTAAGCAATTGACTGTCCAACAGTCCTTTGCGAGGAAGATGAAATATCACAGCAGTCATCCTGCTGCAAAGCGGATAACTCAGGTCTGGGTGGTGAAAAACGTGGTTCCGGTATCCATCGTTAATTTAGAGGCAACTAGAGACTTGATTGAGGTACTGTGTCCACGGTACCAAATACCCTCTAGGTTCCATTTCTCTAGGCAGGCGATACCGAAAATGTACACAGACCTCAGAAAAAGAGTCACCAGTGTCCTAAAAAATGCAGTTGTACCCAATGTCCACTTGTCTGTGGTTAAGTGGAGCAGGGCAGACTCAGGACTATATGACTGTGACAGCCCACTGGGTAGATGTATTGCCTCCCGCAGCAAGAACAGCAGCGGCGGCACCAGTAGCAGCATCTCGCAATTGCCAACTCGTTCCTAGGCAGGCTACGCTTTGTATCACCGCTTTCCATAAGAGGCACACAGCTGACAACCTCTTACGGAAACTGAGGAACATCATCGCAGAATGGCTTACCCCAATTGAACTCTCCTGGGGATTTGTGACATTGGACAACGCCACCAATATTGTGCGTGCATTACATCTGGGCAAATTCCAGCACGTCCCATGTTTTGCACATACATTGAACTTGGTGGTGCAGAATTATTTAAAAAACGACAGGGGCGTGCAAGAGATGCTGTCGGTGGCCCGAAGAATTGCGGGCCACTTTCTGCCTTCAGCCACCGCATGCCGAAGACTGGAGCACCACCAAACATTCCTGAACCTGCCCTGCCATCATCTGAAGCAAGAGGTGGTAACGAGGTGGAATTCAACCCTCTATATGCTTCAGAGGATGGAGGAGCAGCAAAAGGCCATTCAAGCCTATACATCTGCCCACGATATAGGCAAAGGAGGGGGAATGCACCTGACTCAAGCGCAGTGGAGAATGATTTCAACGTTGTGCAAGGTTCTGCAACCCTTTGAACTTTCCACACGTGAAGTCAGTTCAGACACTGCCAGCCTGAGTCAGGTCATTCCCCTCATCAGGCTTTTGCAGAAGAAGCTGGAGACATTGAAGGAGGAGCTAAAACAGAGCGATTCAACTAGGCATGTGGGACTTGTGGATGGAGCCCTTAATTTGCTTAACCAGGATTCAATCTGTTGAAATCAGAGCACTACATTTTGGCCGCCGTGCTCGATCCTAGATTTAAAACCTACATTGTATCTCTCTTTCCGGCAGACACAAGTCTGCAGAGGTTCAAAGACCTGCTGGTGAGAAAATTGTCAAGTCAAGCGGAACGTGACCCGTCAACAGCTCCTCCTTCACATTCTCCCGCAACTGGGGGTGCGAGGAAAAGGCTAAGAATTCCGAGCCCACCCGCTGGCGGTGATGCAGGGCAGTCTGGAGTGAGTGCTGACATCTGGTCCAGACTGAAGGACCTGGCAACGATTACTGACATGTCGTCTACTGTCACTGCATATGATTCTGTCACCTTTGAAAGAATGGTGGAGAAAAAGAGGCAATTTGGAGGCCCTTGCACAAACTGGCTTTATTCTACCTAAGTTGCCCTCCCTCCAGTGTGTACTCCGAAAGAGTGTTTAGTGCGGCCGCTCACCTTGTCAGCAATCGGCGTACAAGGTTACTTCCAGAAAATGTGGAGAAGATGATGATCATCAAAATTAATTATAATCAATTCCTCCGTGGAGACATTCACCAGCAATTGCCTCCAGAAAGTACACAGGGATCTGAGATGGTGGATTCCAGTGGGGACGAATTAATAATCTGTGAGGAGGGGGATGTACACAGTGAAAGGGGTGAGGAATCGGAGGATGATGAGGTGGACATCTTGCCTCTGTAGAGCCAGTTTGTGCAAGGAGAGATTGATTGATTCTTTTTTGGTGGGGGCCCAAACCAACCAGTCATTTCAGTCAGTCGTGTGGCAGACCCTGTCGCTGAAATGATGGGTTCGTCAATGTTTTTCTTTTCAATCTAAACCCCTGCAGTTTTCTGTAAGCATCTGCTTCGCTATGATGATCAACAAGTCACAAGGGAAAACACTCAGGGCTGGAGGCGTAGATCTTAGGACCAGCTGCTACAAGCATGGCAGAGGTGTCACTATCACTGGTGACACCCAGAGAGGCGGCGAGGGAGATTGTAATGCAGTGCGCGCAGATAAGCAGCGCAATGGTAAAAAGGAGGCATGGTCTCATAGGTAGGGGCGTGGCCTGAATCACCATTTTGTTGCTGCGGGTATCCCGGGGGTTGGGGGCTGTACCCGGGGACTAGTGTGTGAGTGGTGCTGGCTCCTGCACAGTGACAGAAACTGGGTATTGCACGTAATGTCACAGTGAAACACCCATATTCTGTCACTGAAGAAGAGCCGGCACTTTTGTGTCACCCCACTTGGCGGGTGACACTCGGGTGTGTGCCGCAACCCCGTTGTGATGCCACTGACCCATGGGAAGCTTTACGTGGCTTACCCATGTGTTAGTAGCCCCAAGCATCTTTTGTGTTAGTCCCTGAAGAAAAACTTCAAATATTGTTTACAATTTTGTAATCAATGGCCTAATTCAGTAAGGATTGCAAATTCTGCTAAGTAACAGAATTTGCAATCCTTTGGTTCGCATGCTGGGGCCACCCATCACAGGGCATGGCCTCCCAGCATGCCGCCTCCCTTCTTGACCACGCTGAAATTGCAGTCTCAGTGCAGTTCAGCGTGATCATAAAAAATGGGTTAGCCTCCTGTTGGTGCAGACTGTACGTGTGCGCAGGAAGCCGCCACCATTTTTGTGATCGCAACGGCTGCATGTGATGTCATGCAGCCGCTCTGACCACGCATCCTGTTTCTCCGTTGAAGCCCTGCCCCCGCACCGCTCCATCTCCGACTTTGAAATGGAGTGTTGCTGACCCCCCCCCCCCAGCATTTTTTTTTTGCCAGCATATTTTTTTTCTCTGCAACCCACTACTAAATTGTGCTTCCTAGCTGTTTTTTATAAAATCACTGAATCAAATCTAACTCTGATTACATCAGAGAAGGCCAGGTACCCTACACAATAAGAGGGGGTTTGAAATTTTGACTTGTCTACTTAAATATCACCAAAATCTGATCACAAGGTCAATTACATTCCTGGGTGGGATTGAACCACCAACCTTTTGGTTAATAGCCTTACACACTAACCAATTGCACCACAGAGACACTTTGCAAAAAGTACATACTGACAAAGGCTAATAAGCATTCATCAAGAACGTTTCCTAGAAAAACTTTAAAAAGTCAATAATCTGGAGAGTTTTTGTAAGATGTTTCTTCCATCAACCAATGAAGAAACACATTGGTACTTTCCCATGATGAGTGAGTGCTTCAGGATCTCTTGCACTTACATGTGCAGCAGAGTACTGCAATGGAAGCATGCTGGGCCCATAACCCAGAGATAGGCAGATTGAAACTATCCTTTGCTATATGCATTTTTTTTGTTAATTAAAGTAATCCAAAACTGGGATTGATATTTTTGCTCTTTTATTTTTACTTAAAGTACAATAACTTTTACCATTTTAATTTGTTTTAATAGTATATTGACAGTATTGTTTTCTTTCAAAAATCCACTTAATTTTCTTTACCCTATTATTAAAATGGTAATTGACAAAAACAAACTACATTGTCACCAGAAGAGCAATACAAAATGTACAAGTGATATATTAAAATCATCTTTCCAGCTTGAATTTCAATGATGCATTTGGGCAACGATTTTGTGAGAAACATCTTCACCCTTAAATAAAGATTTTCTTAATTCCTTACCTGTGTGCTAATTAGATATCACCTTGTTTTCACATTAAACAGACTTCCACATGAGAAAGCAGCAAGGATGCAGTGGCGTTAATGTTTCCTGGTGTCAACCTGTATTATTTCAGTAGACATTGAAATGAGGATGCATCTTGCTGCCTTTCCAATGAAGCAAGTTTAATTTAGTAATAGGTGAAAAACCATCCCTACAAAGGTGTTAATCAGAGACTTGGCTTTGTGGACACTTTTCAGAGAACAAATTTGTTATCATAAAAATAAACCAGAAAATGAAGAGCTGTTTAATCACTCAATTGGATTTTTTTGCCAGCATATTTTTTTTCTCTGCAACCTACTGCTAAATTGTGCTTCCTAGCTGTTTTTTATAAAATCACTGAATCAAATCTAACTCTGATAACATCAGAGAAGGCCAGGTACCCTACACAATAAGAGGGGGTTTGAAATTTTGACTTATCTACTTAAAGATCACCAAAATCTGAACACAAGGTCAATTACGACCCTGGGTGGGATTGAACCACCAACCTTTTGGTTAATAGCCTTACACACTAACCAATTGCGCCACAGAGACACTTTGCAAAAGTACATACTGACAAAGGCTAATAAGCATTCATCTAGAACGTTTCCTAGAAAAACTTTAAAAAGTCAATAATCTGGAGAGTTTTTGTAAGATGTTTCTTCCATCAACCAATGAAGAAACACATTGGTACTTTCCCATGATGAGTGAGTGCTTCAGGATCTCTTGCACTTACATGTGCAGCAGAGTACTGCAATGGAAGCATGCTGGGCCCATAACCCAGAGGTAGGCAGATTGAAACTATCCTTTGCTATATGCATTTTTTTTGTTAATTAAAGTAATCCAAAACTGGGATTGATATTTTGGCTCTTTTATTTTTACTTAAAGTACAATAACTTTTACCATTTTAATTTGTTTTGATAGTATATTGACAGTATTGTTTTCTTTCAAAAATCCACTTAATTTTCTTTATCCTATTATTAAAATGGTAATTGACAAAAACAAACTACATTGTCACCAGAAGAGCAATACAAAATGTACAAGTGATATATTAAAATCATCTTTCCAGCTTGAATTTCAATGATGCATTGGGGCAACGATTTTGTGAGAAACATCTTCACCCTTAAATAAAGATTTTCTTAATTCCTTACCTGTGTGCTAATTAGATATCACCTTGTTTTCACATTAAACAGACTTCCACATGAGAAAGCAGCAAGGATGCAGTGGCGTTAATGTTTCCTGGTGTCAACCTGTATTATTTCAGTAGACATTGAAATGAGGATGCATCTTGCTGCCTTTCCAATGAAGCAAGTTTAATTTAGTAATAGGTGAAAAACCATCCCTACAAAGGTGTTAATCAGAGACTTGGCTTTGTGGACACTTTTCAGAGAACAAATTTGTTAGCATAAAAATAAAGCCAGAAAATGAAGAGCTGTTTAATCACTCAATTGGATTTTTTTGCCAGCATATTTTTTTTATCTGCAACCCACTGCTAAATTGTGCTTCCTAGCTGTTTTTTATAAAATCACTGAATCAAATCTAACTCTGATTACATCAGAGAAGGCCAGGTACCCTACACAATAAGAGGGGGTTTGAAATTTTGACTTGTCTACTTAAATATCACCAAAATCTGATCACAAGGTCAATTACATTCCTGGGTGGGATTGAACCACCAACCTTTTGTTAATAGCCTTACACACTAACCAATTGCGCCACAGAGACACTTTGCAAAAGAACATACTGACAAAGGCTAATACATTCATCTAGAACGTTTCCTAGAAAAACTTTAAAAAGTCAATAATCTGGAGAGTTTTTGTAAGATGTTTCTTCCATCAACCAACGAAGAAACACATTGGTACTTTCCCATGATGAGTGAGTGCTTCAGGATCTCTTGCACTTACATGTGCAGCAGAGTACTGCAATGGAAGCATGCTGGGCCCATAACCCAGAGGTAGGCAGATTGAAATTATCCTTTGCTATATGCATTTTTTTGTTAATTAAAGTAATTCAAAACTGGGATTGATATTTTTGCTCTTTTATTTTTACTTAAAGTACAATAACTTTTACCATTTTAATTTGTTTTAATAGTATATTGACAGTATTGTTTTCTTTCAAAAATCCACTTAATTTTCTTTACCCTATTATTAAAATGGTAATTGACAAAAACAAACTACATTGTCACCAGAAGAGCAATACAAAATGTACAAGTGATATATTAAAATCATCTTTCCAGCTTGAATTTCAATGATGCATTGGGGCAACGATTTTGTGAGAAACATCTTCACCCTTAAATAAAGATTTTCTTAATTCCTTACCTGTGTGCTAATTAGATATCACCTTGTTTTCACATTAAACAGACTTCCACATGAGAAAGCAGCAAGGATGCAGTGGCGTTAATGTTTCCTGGTGTCAACCTGTATTATTTCAGTAGACATTGAAATGAGGATGCATCTTGCTGCCTTTCCAATGAAGCAAGTTTAATTTAGTAATAGGTGAAAAACCATCCCTACAAAGGTGTTAATCAGAGACTTGGCTTTGTGGACACTTTTCAGAGAACAAATTTGTTAGCATAAAAATAAAGCCAGAAATGAAGAGCTGTTTAATCACTCAATTGGATTTTTTTGCCAGCATATTTCTTTTTCTCTGCAACCCACTGCTAAATTGTGCTTCCTAGCTGTTTTTATAAAATCACTGAATCAAATCTAACTCTGATTACATCAGAGAAGGCTAGGTACCCTACACAATAAGAGGGGGTTTGAAATTTTGACTTGTCTACTTAAATATCACCAAAATCTGATCACAAGGTCAATTACGTCCCTGGGTAGGATGTAACCACCAACCTTTTGGTTAATAGCCGTACACACTAACCAATTGCGCCACAGAGACACTTTGCAAAAAGTACATACTGACAAAGGCTAATAAGCATTCATCTAGAACATATCCTAGAAAAACTTTAAAAAGTCAATAATCTGGAGAGTTTTTGAAAGATGTTTCTTCCATCAACCAACAAAGAAACACATTGGTACTTTCCCATGATGAGTGAGTGCTTCAGGATCTCTTGCACTTACATGTGCAGCAGAGTACTCCAATGGAAGCATGCTGGGCCCATAACCCAGAGGTAGGCAGATTGAAACTATCCTTTGTTATATGCATTTTTTTTGTTAATTAAAGTAATCCAAAACTGGGATGGATATTTTTGCTCTTTTATTTTTACTTAAAGTACAATAACTTTTACCATTTTAATTTGTTTTAATAGTATATTGACAGTATTGTTTTCTTTCAAAAATCCACTTAATTTTCTTTACCCAATTATTAAAATGGTAATTGACAAAAACAAACTACATTGTCACCAGAAGAGCAATACAAAATGTACAAGTGATATATTAAAATCATCTTTCCAGGTTGAATTTCAATGATGCATTGGGGCAACGATTTTGTGAGAAACATCTTCACCCTTAAATAAAGATTTTCTTAATTCCTTACCTGTGTGCTAATTAGATATCACCTTGTTTTCACATTAAACAGACTTCCACATGAGAAAGCAGCAAGGATGCAGTGGCGTTAATGTTTCCTGGTGTCAACCTGTATTATTTCAGTAGACATTGAAATGAGGATGCATCTTGCTGCCTTTCCAATGAAGCAAGTTTAATTTAGTAATAGGTGAAAAACCATCCTTACAAAGGTGTTAATCAGAGACTTAGCTTTGTGGACACTTTTCAGAGAACAAATTTGTTAGCATAAAAATAAAGCCAGAAAATGAAGAGCTGTTTATTCACTCAATTGGATTTTTCTGCCAGCATATTTTTTTTCTCTGCAACCTACTGCTAAATTGTGCTTCCTAGCTGTTTTTATAAAATCACTGAATCAAATCTAACTCTGATTACATCAGGGAAGGCCAGGTACCCACACCATAACAGGGGGTTTGAAATTTTGACTTGTCTACTTAAATATCACCAAAATCTGATCACAAGGTCAATTACATTCCTGGGTGGGATTGAACCACCAACCTTTTGGTTAATAGCCGAACACACTAACCGATTGCGCCACTGAGACACTTTGCAAAAAGTACATACTGACAAAGGCTAATAAGCATTCATCTAGAACGTTTCCTAGAAAAACTTTAAAAAATCAATAATCTGGAGAGTTTTTGTAAGATGTTTCTTCCATCAACCAACGAAGAAACACATTGGTACTTTCCCACGATGAGTGAGTGCTTCAGGATCTCTTGCACTTACATGTGCAGCAGAGTACTGCAATGGAAGCATGCTGGGCCGATAACCCAGAGGTAGGCAGATTGAAACTATCCTCTGCTATATGCATTTTTTTTTAATTAAAGTAATCCAAAATTGGGATTGATATTTTGGCTCTTTTATTTTTACTTAAAGTACAATAACTTTTACCATTTTAATTTGTTTTAATAGTATATTGACAGTATTGTTTTCTTTCAAAAATCCACTTAATTTTCTTTACCCTATTATTAAAATGGTAATTGACAAAAACAAACTACATTGTCACCAGAAGAGCAATACAAAATGTACAAGTGATATATTAAAATCATCTTTCCAGCTTGAATTTCAATGATGCATTTGGGCAACGATTTTGTGAGAAACATCTTCACCCTTAAATAAAGATTTTCTTAATTCCTTACCTGTGTGCTAATTAGATATCACCTTGTTTTCACATTAAACAGACTTCCACATGAGAAAGCAGCAAGGATGCAGTGGCGTTAATGTTTCCTGGTGTCAACCTGTATTATTTCAGTAGACATTGAAATGAGGATGCATCTTGCTGCCTTTCCAATGAAGCAAGTTTAATTTAGTAATAGGTGAAAAACCATCCCTACAAAGGTGTTAATCAGAGACTTGGCTTTGTGGACACTTTTCAGAGAACAAATTTGTTAGCATAAAAATAAAGCCAGAAATGAAGAGCTGTTTAATCACTCAATTGGATTTTTTTGCCAGCATATTTCTTTTTCTCTGCAACCCACTGCTAAATTGTGCTTCCTAGCTGTTTTTATAAAATCACTGAATCAAATCTAACTCTGATAACATCAGAGAAGGCCAGGTACCCTACACAATAAGAGGGGGTTTGAAATTTTGACTTGTCTACTTAAATATCACCAAAATCTGATCACAAGGTCAATTACATTCCTGGGTGGGATTGAACCACCAACCTTTTGTTAATAGCCTTACACACTAACCAATTGCGCCACAGAGACACTTTGCAAAAGTACATACTGACAAAGGCTAATACATTCATCTAGAACGTTTCCTAGAAAAACTTTAAAAAGTCAATAATCTGGAGAGTTTTTGTAAGATGTTTCTTCCATCAACCAACGAAGAAACACATTGGTACTTTCCCATGATGAGTGAGTGCTTCAGGATCTCTTGCACTTACATGTGCAGCAGAGTACTGCAATGGAAGCATGCTGGGCCCATAACCCAGAGGTAGGCAGATTGAAATTATCCTTTGCTATATGCATTTTTTTTGTTAATTAAAGTAATTCAAAACTGGGATTGATATTTTTGCTCTTTTATTTTTACTTAAAGTACAATAACTTTTACCATTTTAATTTGTTTTAATAGTATATTGACAGTATTGTTTTCTTTCAAAAATCCACTTAATTTTCTTTACCCTATTATTAAAATGGTAATTGACAAAAACAAACTACATTGTCACCAGAAGAGCAATACAAAATGTACAAGTGATATATTAAAATCATCTTTCCAGCTTGAATTTCAATGATGCATTGGGGCAACGATTTTGTGAGAAACATCTTCACCCTTAAATAAAGATTTTCTTAATTCCTTACCTGTGTGCTAATTAGATATCACCTTGTTTTCACATTAAACAGACTTCCACATGAGAAAGCAGCAAGGATGCAGTGGCGTTAATGTTTCCTGGTGTCAACCTGTATTATTTCAGTAGACATTGAAATGAGGATGCATCTTGCTGCCTTTCCAATGAAGCAAGTTTAATTTAGTAATAGGTGAAAAACCATCCTTACAAAGGTGTTAATCAGAGACTTGGCTTTGTGGACACTTTTCAGAGAACAAATTTGTTAGCATAAAAATAAAGCCAGAAAATGAAGAGCTGTTTATTCACTCAATTGGATTTTTCTGCCAGCATATTTTTTTTTCTCTGCAACCTACTGCTAAATTGTGCTTCCTAGCTGTTTTTATAAAATCACTGAATCAAATCTAACTCTGATTACATCAGGGAAGGCCAGGTACCCACACCATAACAGGGGGTTTGAAATTTTGACTTGTCTACTTAAATATCACCAAAATCTGATCACAAGGTCAATTACATTCCTGGGTGGGATTGAACCACCAACCTTTTGGTTAATAGCCGAACACACTAACCGATTGCGCCACTGAGACACTTTGCAAAAAGTACATACTGACAAAGGCTAATAAGCATTCATCTAGAACGTTTCCTAGAAAAACTTTAAAAAGTCAATAATCTGGAGAGTTTTTGTAAGATGTTTCTTCCATCAACCAACGAAGAAACACATTGGTACTTTCCCACGATGAGTGAGTGCTTCAGGATCTCTTGCACTTACATGTGCAGCAGAGTACTGCAATGGAAGCATGCTGGGCCGATAACCCAGAGGTAGGCAGATTGAAACTATCCTCTGCTATATGCATTTTTTTTTTATTAAAGTAATCCAAAATTGGGATTGATATTTTGGCTCTTTTATTTTTACTTAAAGTACAATAACTTTTACCATTTTAATTTGTTTTAATAGTATATTGACAGTATTGTTTTCTTTCAAAAATCCACTTAATTTTCTTTACCCTATTATTAAAATGGTAATTGACAAAAACAAACTACATTGTCACCAGAAGAGCAATACAAAATGTACAAGTGATATATTAAAATCATCTTTCCAGCTTGAATTTCAATGATGCATTTGGGCAACGATTTTGTGAGAAACATCTTCACCCTTAAATAAAGATTTTCTTAATTCCTTACCTGTGTGCTAATTAGATATCACCTTGTTTTCACATTAAACAGACTTCCACATGAGAAAGCAGCAAGGATGCAGTGGCGTTAATGTTTCCTGGTGTCAACCTGTATTATTTCAGTAGACATTGAAATGAGGATGCATCTTGCTGCCTTTCCAATGAAGCAAGTTTAATTTAGTAATAGGTGAAAAACCATCCCTACAAAGGTGTTAATCAGAGACTTGGCTTTGTGGACACTTTTCAGAGAACAAATTTGTTATCATAAAAATAAACCAGAAAATGAAGAGCTGTTTAATCACTCAATTGGATTTTTTTGCCAGCATATTTTTTTTCTCTGCAACCTACTGCTAAATTGTGCTTCCTAGCTGTTTTTTTATAAAATCACTGAATCAAATCTAACTCTGATTACATCAGAGAAGGCCAGGTACCCTACACAATAAGAGGGGGTTTGAAATTTTGACTTGTCTACTTAAATATCACCAAAATCTGACCACAAGGTCAATTACATTCCTGGGTGGGATTGAACCACCAACCTTTGTTAATAGCCTTACACACTAACCAATTGCGCCACAGAGACACTTTGCAAAAGTACATACTGACAAAGGCTAATACATTCATCTAGAACGTTTCCTAGAAAAACTTTAAAAAGTCAATAATCTGGAGAGTTTTTGTAAGATGTTTCTTCCATCAACCAACGAAGAAACACATTGGTACTTTCCCATGATGAGTGAGTGCTTCAGGATCTCTTGCACTTACATGTGCAGCAGAGTACTGCAATGGAAGCATGCTGGGCCCATAACCCAGAGGTAGGCAGATTGAAATTATCCTTTGCTATATGCATTTTTTTTGTTAATTAAAGTAATTCAAAACTGGGATTGATATTTTTGCTCTTTTATTTTTACTTAAAGTACAATAACTTTTACCATTTTAATTTGTTTTAATAGTATATTGACAGTATTGTTTTCTTTCAAAAATCCACTTAATTTTCTTTACCCTATTATTAAAATGGTAATTGACAAAAACAAACTACATTGTCACCAGAAGAGCAATACAAAATGTACAAGTGATATATTAAAATCATCTTTCCAGCTTGAATTTCAATGATGCATTGGGGCAACGATTTTGTGAGAAACATCTTCACCCTTAAATAAAGATTTTCTTAATTCCTTACCTGTGTGCTAATTAGATATCACCTTGTTTTCACATTAAACAGACTTCAACATGAGAAAGCAGCAAGGATGCAGTGGCGTTAATGTTTCCTGGTGTCAACCTGTATTATTTCAGTAGACATTGAAATGAGGATGCATCTTGCTGCCTTTCCAATGAAGCAAGTTTAATTTAGTAATAGGTGAAAAACCATCCCTACAAAGGTGTTAATCAGAGACTTGGCTTTGTGGACACTTTTCAGAGAACAAATTTGTTAGCATAAAAATAAAGCCAGAAATGAAGAGCTGTTTAATCACTCAATTGGATTTTTTTGCCAGCATATTTCTTTTTCTCTGCAACCCACTGCTAAATTGTGCTTCCTAGCTGTTTTTATAAAATCACTGAATCAAATCTAACTCTGATTACATCAGAGAAGGCTAGGTACCCTACACAATAAGAGGGGGTTTGAAATTTTGACTTGTCTACTTAAATATCACCAAAATCTGATCACAAGGTCAATTACGTCCCTGGGTAGGATGTAACCACCAACCTTTTGGTTAATAGCCGTACACACTAACCAATTGCGCCACAGAGACACTTTGCAAAAAGTACATACTGACAAAGGCTAATAAGCATTCATCTAGAACATATCCTAGAAAAACTTTAAAAAGTCAATAATCTGGAGAGTTTTTGAAAGATGTTTCTTCCATCAACCAACAAAGAAACACATTGGTACTTTCCCATGATGAGTGAGTGCTTCAGGATCTCTTGCACTTACATGTGCAGCAGAGTACTCCAATGGAAGCATGCTGGGCCCATAACCCAGAGGTAGGCAGATTGAAACTATCCTTTGTTATATGCATTTTTTTTGTTAATTAAAGTAATCCAAAACTGGGATGGATATTTTTGCTCTTTTATTTTTACTTAAAGTACAATAACTTTTACCATTTTAATTTGTTTTAATAGTATATTGACAGTATTGTTTTCTTTCAAAAATCCACTTAATTTTCTTTACCCAATTATTAAAATGGTAATTGACAAAAACAAACTACATTGTCACCAGAAGAGCAATACAAAATGTACAAGTGATATATTAAAATCATCTTTCCAGGTTGAATTTCAATGATGCATTGGGGCAACGATTTTGTGAGAAACATCTTCACCCTTAAATAAAGATTTTCTTAATTCCTTACCTGTGTGCTAATTAGATATCACCTTGTTTTCACATTAAACAGACTTCCACATGAGAAAGCAGCAAGGATGCAGTGGCGTTAATGTTTCCTGGTGTCAACCTGTATTATTTCAGTAGACATTGAAATGAGGATGCATCTTGCTGCCTTTCCAATGAAGCAAGTTTAATTTAGTAATAGGTGAAAAACCATCCTTACAAAGGTGTTAATCAGAGACTTGGCTTTGTGGACACTTTTCAGAGAACAAATTTGTTAGCATAAAAATAAAGCCAGAAAATGAAGAGCTGTTTATTCACTCAATTGGATTTTTCTGCCAGCATATTTTTTTTCTCTGCAACCTACTGCTAAATTGTGCTTCCTAGCTGTTTTTATAAAATCACTGAATCAAATCTAACTCTGATTACATCAGGGAAGGCCAGGTACCCACACCATAACAGGGGGTTTGAAATTTTGACTTGTCTACTTAAATATCACCAAAATCTGATCACAAGGTCAATTACATCCCTGGGTGGGATTGAACCACCAACCTTTTGGTTAATAGCCGAACACACTAACCGATTGCGCCACTGAGACACTTTGCAAAAAGTACATACTGACAAAGGCTAATAAGCATTCATCTAGAACGTTTCCTAGAAAAACTTTAAAAAGTCAATAATCTGGAGAGTTTTTGTAAGATGTTTCTTCCATCAACCAACGAAGAAACACATTGGTACTTTCCCACGATGAGTGAGTGCTTCAGGATCTCTTGCACTTACATGTGCAGCAGAGTACTGCAATGGAAGCATGCTGGGCCGATAACCCAGAGGTAGGCAGATTGAAACTATCCTCTGCTATATGCATTTTTTTTTAATTAAAGTAATCCAAAATTGGGATTGATATTTTGGCTCTTTTATTTTTACTTAAAGTACAATAACTTTTACCATTTTAATTTGTTTTAATAGTATATTGACAGTATTGTTTTCTTTCAAAAATCCACTTAATTTTCTTTACCCTATTATTAAAATGGTAATTGACAAAAACAAACTACATTGTCACCAGAAGAGCAATACAAAATGTACAAGTGATATATTAAAATCATCTTTCCAGCTTGAATTTCAATGATGCATTTGGGCAACGATTTTGTGAGAAACATCTTCACCCTTAAATAAAGATTTTCTTAATTCCTTACCTGTGTGCTAATTAGATATCACCTTGTTTTCACATTAAACAGACTTCCACATGAGAAAGCAGCAAGGATGCAGTGGCGTTAATGTTTCCTGGTGTCAACCTGTATTATTTCAGTAGACATTGAAATGAGGATGCATCTTGCTGCCTTTCCAATGAAGCAAGTTTAATTTAGTAATAGGTGAAAAACCATCCCTACAAAGGTGTTAATCAGAGACTTGGCTTTGTGGACACTTTTCAGAGAACAAATTTGTTATCATAAAAATAAACCAGAAAATGAAGAGCTGTTTAATCACTCAATTGGATTTTTTTGCCAGCATATTTTTTTTCTCTGCAACCTACTGCTAAATTGTGCTTCCTAGCTGTTTTTTATAAAATCACTGAATCAAATCTAACTCTGATTACATCAGAGAAGGCCAGGTACCCTACACAATAAGAGGGGGTTTGAAATTTTGACTTGTCTACTTAAAGATCACCAAAATCTGAACACAAGGTCAATTACGTCCCTGGGTGGGATTGAACCACCAACCTTTTGGTTAATAGCCTTACACACTAACCAATTGCGCCACAGAGACACTTTGCAAAAGTACATACTGACAAAATCTAATAAGCATTCATCTAGAACGTTTCCTAGAAAAACTTTAAAAAGTCAATAATCTGGAGAGTTTTTGTAAGATGTTTCTTCCATCAACCAATGAAGAAACACATTGGTACTTTCCCATGATGAGTGAGTGCTTCAGGATCTTTTGCACTTACATGTGCAGCAGAGTACTGCAATGGAAGCATGCTGGGCCCATAACCCAGAGGTAGGCAGATTGAAACTATCCTTTGCTATATGCATTTTTTTTGTTAATTAAAGTAATCCAAAACTGGGATTGATATTTTGGCTCTTTTATTTTTACTTAAAGTACAATAACTTTTACCATTTTAATTTGTTTTGATAGTATATTGACAGTATTGTTTTCTTTCAAAAATCCACTTAATTTTCTTTACCCTATTATTAAAATGGTAATTGACAAAAACAAACTACATTGTCACCAGAAGAGCAATACAAAATGTACAAGTGATATATTAAAATCATCTTTCCAGCTTGAATTTCAATGATGCATTGGGGCAACGATTTTGTGAGAAACATCTTCACCCTTAAATAAAGATTTTCTTAATTCCTTACCTGTGTGCTAATTAGATATCACCTTGTTTTCACATTAAACAGACTTCCACATGAGAAAGCAGCAAGGATGCAGTGGCGTTAATGTTTCCTGGTGTCAACCTGTATTATTTCAGTAGACATTGAAATGAG
The DNA here is from genome assembly GCF_028390025.1 of Pseudophryne corroboree. Taxonomy (NCBI): domain Eukaryota; kingdom Metazoa; phylum Chordata; class Amphibia; order Anura; family Myobatrachidae; genus Pseudophryne; species Pseudophryne corroboree. The sequence goes on along the minus strand of NW_026970121.1, from coordinate 112,628 downwards.
GATGCATCTTGCTGCCTTTCCAATGAAGCAAGTTTAATTTAGTAATAGGTGAAAAACCATCCCTACAAAGGTGTTAATCAGAGACTTGGCTTTGTGGACACTTTTCAGAGAACAAATTTGTTATCATAAAAATAAACCAGAAAATGAAGAGCTGTTTAATCACTCAATTGGATTTTTTTGCCAGCATATTTTTTTTCTCTGCAACCTACTGCTAAATTGTGCTTCCTAGCTGTTTTTATAAAATCACTGAATCAAATCTAACTCTGATTACATCAGGGAAGGCCAGGTACCCACACCATAACAGGGGGTTTGAAATTTTGACTTGTCTACTTAAATATCACCAAAATCTGATCACAAGGTCAATTACATCCCTGGGTGGGATTGAACCACCAACCTTTTGGTTAATAGCCGAACACACTAACCGATTGCGCCACTGAGACACTTTGCAAAAAGTACATACTGACAAAGGCTAATAAGCATTCATCTAGAACGTTTCCTAGAAAAACTTTAAAAAGTCAATAATCTGGAGAGTTTTTGTAAGATGTTTCTTCCATCAACCAACGAAGAAACACATTGGTACTTTCCCACGATGAGTGAGTGCTTCAGGATCTCTTGCACTTACATGTGCAGCAGAGTACTGCAATGGAAGCATGCTGGGCCGATAACCCAGAGGTAGGCAGATTGAAACTATCCTCTGCTATATGCATTTTTTTTTAATTAAAGTAATCCAAAATTGGGATTGATATTTTGGCTCTTTTATTTTTACTTAAAGTACAATAACTTTTACCATTTTAATTTGTTTAATAGTATATTGACAGTATTGTTTTCTTTCAAAAATCCACTTAATTTTCTTTACCCTATTATTAAAATGGTAATTGACAAAAACAAACTACATTGTCACCAGAAGAGCAATACAAAATGTACAAGTGATATATTAAAATCATCTTTCCAGCTTGAATTTCAATGATGCATTGGGGCAACGATTTTGTTAGAAACATCTTCACCCTTAAATAAAGATTTTCTTAATTCCTTACCTGTGTGCTAATTAGATATCACCTTGTTTTCACATTAAACAGACTTCCACATGAGAAAGCAGCAAGGATGCAGTGGCGTTAATGTTTCCTGGTGTCAACCTGTATTATTTCAGTAGATATTGAAATGACGATGCATCTTGCTGCCTTTCCAATGAAGCAAGTTTAATTTAGTAATAGGTGAAAAACCATCCCTACAAAGGTGTTAATCAGATACTTGGCTTTGTGGACACTTTTCAGAGAACAAATTTGTTAGCATAAAAATAAAGCCAGAAAATGAAGAGCTGTTTAATCACTCAATTGGATTTTTTGCCAGCATATTTCTTTTTCTCTGCAACCCACTGCTAAATTGTGCTTCCTAGCTGTTTTTTTTATAAAATCACTTAATCAAATCTAACTCTGATTACATCAGAGAAGGCCAGGTACCCTACACCACAAGAGGGGGTTTGAAGTTTTGACTTGTCTACTTAAAGATCACCAAAATCTGATAACAAGGTAAATTACGTCCCTGGGTGGGATTGAACCACCAACCTTTTGGATAATAACCGAGCACGCTAACTGATTGCGCCACAGAGACACTTTGCAAACGTACATTCTGACAAACGCTAATAAGCATTCATCTAGAACGTTTCCTAGAAAAACTTTAAAAAGTCAATAATCTGGAGAGTTTTTGTAAGATGTTTCTTCCATCAATCAACGAAGAACATTCAAGCTGATTTCTTGCAGCAGCTGGGCACTGTAACAGCTCCAGAGCTGCTCTGTAAGGCAACTAAAAGGGTGTGGGCCCTGCAGCACTACCTGTAGTTCGCATTGTGCGTTGGAAGGCACAAAGTAAGCAGACGGGAGAAGTCAGGATAGTGCGCAAGGGCATAGAAGGGAGCGGCTCAAGAAAAGAGAAGTGGAAACAGACAGCAAACTAGGCTGGAGAGAGACCTGAGACAAAGAGATCTGAATTATACGAGAGCCGACCAGGGGAAACACAAATTATGCAGTCGAGTTTCCCACATTTGGGGAAATAGCTGGAGCAGCACACACAGAGTGCAATGGGTGAGCCTTGCCCTGGGAGAAGCACCTTCATGATCATAGTATCTCACCTGGCAGGTAAGTAGGAGTTGGGCAAGAGCTGAGGAGGGTCGCTGCTCGGGCAACCCCCTGTCAAGTGAAGGAGATCCAACTGAGGCAGCACAAGAGAACTCTCGAAAGAAGAACAAGGCTAGAGGAAGATCTGAGACACAGAAATCTGGCTTTTACCAGAGCTGACCAGAGGAAAGCACAAACACAGTCCCCCACTACCACAAATAATGCAGTCGAGTTTCCCACATTTGGGGAAATCATAGGAGTCAGCATACCCAGAATGCAATGAATGAACCTCACCCTGGGAGAACAATCTTCATGACCATGGTATCTCCTATGCAAAATAAGTATGATTTGGGATAGAGCTGGGGAGGGCCGCTGCTCAGGCACATCTCTGTCAAGTAAAGGAGATTCAACTGAGGCAGCACAAGGGAACTCTCATCTGGGGACAACAACTGCTGGGAGAACACATATTTTCAGATGAACATGGGAGGGCAGAAGGCTGCCTAATACTGAAGCACCCCCAAACAACAAACCAAATGCAACAACTAGTACAAGCATTCCTGGGGGAAGGCCTACAGCAGATGGATTTGCATATGGTGATGTCATCCAAGCAGTGGGTCAAAGTTGGCTTCAACCCTCGTCTGCATATGAAAAGAAAAAAGGGATGTGCAGGGCATGGCGTCCTTTTGTGGCGCTTGGATGACCCCTAATTCACATTAAACATCTCCACCCTCCTTCGGTGTGGGTCTCATGTTGGCTATGCCCCAGCCCCTGAAGCATTCACGCTGATTTCTTACAGCAGCTGGGCACTGTAACAGCTCCAGAGCTGCTCTGTAAGGCAAGTAAAAGGGTGTGGGCCCTGCAGCACTACCTGTAGTTTGCATTGTGCATTGGAAGGCACAAAGTAAGCAGACGGGAGAAGTCAGGATAGTGCGCAAGGGCATAGAAGGGAGCGGCTCAAGAAAAGAGAAGTGGAAACAGACAGCAAACTAGGCTGGAGAGAGACCTGAGACAAAGAGATCTGAATTATACGAGAGCCGACCAGGGGAAACACAAATTATGCAGTCAAGTGTCCCACATTTGGGGAAATTGCAGGAGCAGCACACCCAGAGTGCAATGGGTGAGCCTTGCCCTGGGAGAAGCACCTTCATGATCATAGTATCTCACCTGGCAGGTAAGTAGGAGTTGGGCTAGAGCTGGGGAGGGTCGCTGCTCGGGCACCCCCCTGTCAAGTGAAGGAGATCCAACTGAGGCAGCACAAGGGAACTCTTGAAAGAGGAACAAGGCTAGAGGAAGATCTGAGACAAAGAAATCTGACTTTTACCAGAGCTGACCAGAGGAAAGCACAAACACAGTCCCCCTCTACCACAAATAATGCAGTCGAGTTTCCCACATTTGGGGAAATCACAGGGGTCAGCATACCCAGAATGCAATGAATGAACCTCACCCTGGGAGAACAATCTTCATGACCATGGTATCTCCTATGCAAAATAAGTATGATTTGGGATAGGGCTGGGGAGGGCCGCTGCTCAGGCACATCTCTGTCAAGTAAAGGAGATTCAACTGAGGCAGCACAAGGGAACTCTCATCTGGGGACAACAACTGCAGGGAGAACACATATTTTCAGATGAACATGGGAGGGCAGAAGGCTGCCTAATACTGAAGCACCCCCAAACAACAAACCAAATGCAACAACTAGTACAAGCATTCCTGGGGGAAGGCCTGCAGCAGATGGATTTGCATATGGTGATGTCATCCAAGCAGTGGGTCAAAGTTGGCTTCAACCCTCATCTGCATATGAAAAGAGAAAAGGGGCGTGCAGGGCATGGCGGCCTTTTGCGGCGCTTGGATGACCCCTAGTTCGCATTAAACACCTGCACCCTCATTCGGTGTGGGGCTCATGTTGGCTATGCCCCAGCCCCTGAAGCATTCAAGCTGATTTCTTGCAGCAGCTGGGCACTGTAACAGCTCCAGAGCTGCTCTGTAAGGCAAATAAAAGGGTGTGGGCCCTGCAGCACTACCTGTAGTTCGCATTGTGCGTTGGAAGGCACAAAGTAAGCAGACGGGAGAAGTCAGGATAGTGCGCAAGGGCATAGAAGGGAGCGGCTCAAGAAAAGGGAAGTGGAAACAGACAGCAAACTAGGCTGGAGAGAGACCTGAGACAAAGAGATCTGAATTATATGAGAGCCGACCAGGGGAAACACAAATTATGCAGTCAAGTATTGGAAAATTCAGGGCTATGTCGTGTAGATGATGGCCTAACAGGAGGCTTTAAAATTTTCTTTCTAGTGTCCTTCGTTTGGGAGAAAAATGCAAAGGTACAAGACAGCTTTTCCTTGCCAATATCTCTCTTTTGCAAAGAGCTACGCATTGGAAAATTCAGGGCTATGTCGTGTAGATGATGGCCTAACAGGAGGCTTTAAAATTTTCTTTCTAGTGACCTTCGTTTGGGAGAAAAATGCAAAGGTACAAGACAGCTTTTCCTTGCCAATATCTCTCTTTTGCAAAGAGCTGCGCATTGGAAAATTCAGGGCTATGTCGTGTAGATGATGGCCTAACAGGAGGCTTTAAAATTTTCTTTCTAGTGTCCTTCGTTTGGGAGAAAAATGCAAAGGTACAAGACAGCTTTTCCTTGCCAATATCTCTCTTTTGCAAAGAGCTACGCATTGGAAAATTCAGGGCTATGTCGTGTAGATGATGGCCTAACAGGAGGCTTTAAAATTTTCTTTCTAGTGACCTTCGTTTGGGAGAAAAATGCAAAGGTACAAGACAGCTTTTCCTTGCCAATATCTCTCTTTTGCAAAGAGCTGCGCATTGGAAAATTCAGGGCTATGTCGTGTAGATGATGGCCTAACAGGAGGCTTTAAAATTTTCTTTCTAGTGTCCTTCGTTTGGGAGAAAAATGCAAAGGTACAAGACAGCTTTTCCTTGCCAATATCTCTCTTTTGCAAAGAGCTACGCATTGGAAAATTCAGGGCTATGTCGTGTAGATGATGGCCTAACAGGAGGCTTTAAAATTTTCTTTCTAGTGACCTTCGTTTGGGAGAAAAATGCAAAGGTACAAGACAGCTTTTCCTTGCCAATATCTCTCTTTTGCAAAGAGCTGCGCATTGGAAAATTCAGGGCTATGTCGTGTAGATGATGGCCTAACAGGAGGCTTTAAAATTTTCTTTCTAGTGTCCTTCGTTTGGGAGAAAAATGCAAAGGTACAAGACAGCTTTTCCTTGCCAATATCTCTCTTTTGCAAAGAGCTATGCATTGGAAAATTTAGGGCTATGTCGTGTAGATGATGGCCTAACAGGAGGCTTTAAAATTTTCTTTCTACTGTCCTTCGTTTGGGAGAAAAATGCAATGGTACAAGACAGCTTTTCCTTGCCAATATCTCTCTTTTGCAAAGAGCTGCGCATTGGAAAATTCAGGGCTATGTCGTGTAGATGATGGCCTAACAGGAGGCTTTAACATTTTCTTTCTAGTGTCCTTCGTTTGGGAGAAAAATGCAAAGGTACAAGACAGCTTTTCCTTGCCAATATCTCTCTTTTGCAAAGAGCTGCGCATTGGAAAATTCAGGGCTATGTCGTGTAGATGATGGCCTAACAGGAGGCTTTAAAATTTTCTTTCTAGTGCCTTCGTTTGGGAGAAAAAAGCAATGGTACAAGACAGCTTTTCCTTGCCAATATCTCTCTTTTGCAAAGAGCTGCGCATTGGAAAATTCAGGGCTATGTCGTGTAGATGATGGCCTAACAGGAGGCTTTAAAATTTTCTTTCTAGTGTCCTTCGTTTGGGAGAAAAATGCAAAGGTACAAGACAGCTTTTCCTTGCCAATATCTCTCTTTTGCAAAGAGCTACGCATTGGAAAATTCAGGGCTATGTCGTGTAGATGATGGCCTAACAGGAGGCTTTAAAATTTTCTTTCTAGTGTCCTTCGTTTGGGAGAAAAATGCAAAGGTACAAGACAGCTTTTCCTTGCCAATACTGAAGACATTTTCCCCACAAGGCCCTTTGGAGAGACAGAGAGAGAGTATGCCAGCACATACCCCAGCGCTATATAACCCAGGAATAGCACAGTAACTTAATGTTTGAACAATCGGTGAGGGGGAACATCTTGAAACCCCAGTTTGTACCCTTGGGACACTATTTGTAAAACACACGAGTCCATGTCCGAATGAATCCAGAACTGACTGAAGAGTTTTAGACGTGCCCCCACTGGTGCGGGCTCCTGCAAGAGAGCCCCAGCGTCATGCAGTGGATTTGGCAGAAGCAGAGGATGATCTCTGCTCCTGCGATCTTGAAGAGGATGCAGACCTCTTCTCTCTTCTCCTTCCTCTACCTGCAAAGAAAGGGGAATCTTAACTTTTTGCATATCTATTGGGCCGAAATGACTGCATCAGAGAATGATGCGTCTTCATCCGTTGGGAGGGAACATAGGGCAAGAAGGTTGACTTACCTGCGGGAGCTGCCGAGATCAAATTAACTAGGCAGTCACCAAACAAGGCTTCACCTTCATAGGGAAGAGACTCCCTTTCTTCTTGGAGTCAGCATCAGCATTCTCTTGGTGAATCCACAATGCCCTCCTATCCGACACTGCCATGAAATTGGCCCGTGAACTCAAGAGTCCTATATCCCTTGCAGTCTCACGTAAGTATGCTGCAGTGTCCTTGATATGATACAACGTAAGGAGTATCCCATCTCTCCAGGGTATCTATATCGGATGACAAGGTATTCGACCAATTCTTGAATACTACTACTCACCCATGCACATGTAATGGCAGGTCTAAGTAATGTACCCGTGGTTACATAACTAGAAATAATGTAGCTTCCTGCATACGATCCGCTGGATTTGTGACAGGGCCCCGTGCAGAACAGGGGGTGACTCCCACTTTATTCTGTCCGCGGCGGGAAATGAATAAACAACCAGAATCCTTTTGGGGATTTGAAACCATCTTGTCGAGCTGGCCCAGACTTTCTCAAACAGAGATGGAGGAACGTTACATCAGCTTTCATTATATATCTATATATACATACATATAGACCCCTTTGTCAGGAACAGCAGGGTCTTCAGTGATTTTAATATGTCCTTAATATCCACAATCATGTACTGAATGCTCCTTGCCAATATTGGATCTAATCAGGAAACATTATGGTCGACATAAGTATCAGTATCCGTGTCAGTATCAGTGTGTAGTAACTGGGCAAAATAACATTTTTGCGACCCAGCGGGGCCTGAGGGAAAAGAAACATAGCCATGAATATCACATCTATTCTCTACGTCTGTGTCTGGGACACAGATTTATCCAACCTTACTCTGATATTACTGAAACATTTACCCAGTCAGTTATTGGTGGTGCCAACAGGGCCACCATCATATGTCTGCATTCCTAATATAGTTTCCTCTTGGGAAAAACATTCAGCCACCGACATGTTGACACACATATACCAAGTACCCACAGACACACCGGCTTATGGGGGACAGACCGTCAGTAAATCTGTCAGAGGGACACAGAGGATTTTTCAGCTCACAATCCAGCGCCAAAAGTACACAGTCTGGGAAATAATAAACTCTATAGTGATAGACTTGTAATGCTCTAAAGATGTTCTGGTGAGGTGAGGAAGAAGCCCCGCCGCTGTAATGGCGCGTATCTGTCCCGCTCAGAAATAATTAATTACGCTATTGGGGTAAGGACAGTGCCCAGGCACTAATGTCCACTTTTTCCAGCCTTTTGTGAAACATTAAGTTACTGTGTTATTCCTGGGTTATATAGCGCTGGGGAGTGTGCTGGCATACTCTCTCTCTGTCTCTCCAAAGGGCCTTGTGGGGAAACTATCTTCAGAAAAAGTATTCCCTGTGTGTGTGGTGTGTCGGTACACGTGTGTCGACATGTCTGAGGAAGAAGGCTATATTAGAGAGGAGCGGGAGCAAATGAATGTGGTGTCTCCGCTGACACCTGATTGGATGGATATGTGGAATGTTTTAAATGCTAGTGTAAACTCATTGTACAAAAGATTAGACAAGGCTGAAGCTTTGGGACAGTCAGGGACTCAACCCATGCCTGATCCTATGTTGCAGGGACTGTCAGGGTCTCATAAGCGCCCACTATCCCAGATTGTTGACACAGATACCGACACGGATTCTGACTCCAGTGTCGATTACGATGATGCAAAGTTACAGCCAAAATTGGCAAAATCCATTCGATATATGATTATGGCAATAAAAGATGTTTTGCACATCACAGAGGAACCCCCTGTCCCTGACAAGAGGGAACATATGTACAAGGGAAAGAAGCCTGAGGTAACCTTTGAGGGGGTCACACGAGCTGAACGAGTTATGTGAAAAAGCTTGGGAATCTCCAGATAAAAGACTGCAGATTTCCAAAAGGATTCTTATGGCGTATCCTTTTCCATCAACGGATAGGTTACGATGGAAATCCTCCCATAGGATGGACAAAGCATTAACACGCACAGCTACAGTTGGAAAATCAAATTTTTTACCTTATGTTCCCTCACAGCATAAGAAAGCTCCGCATTATCAAATGCAGTCCTTTCGGTCACAAAGAAACAAGAAAGTGCGAGGTGCGTCCTTTCTTGCCAGAGGTAGGGGCAGAGGAATAAAGCTGCACAACACAGCTAGTTCCCAGGAACAGAAGTCCTCCCCGGCCTCTACAAAATCTACCTCATGACGCTGGGGCTCCACTGGCAGAGTCCGGCCCATGTGATGTCATGCAGCTGCTCTGACCACGCCTCCTGTTTCTCCGTTGCCGACCCCATTTTGAAACCGTGCCCCCGCACCGCTCCATCTCCGACTTGGAAATGGAGTGTTGTTGACCCCCCTCCCCCCCCCCCCTTCACCGATTCACAGGCAGAGGTGATCGCATTATCTGCGGGGTGCCGCAGAAAATGCAGGCGGATGCGTATGCTCTTAGCAGTTTTTGCAGTTGGATTGCGATCCAACCTGAATCAGGCCCTATTACCTATCACAATGCACTGCGGGTAGTACAAAATGGGGTTAATATAGGAGAAAAAACCCCAGAGCTGTGCTCCTTAATTGTCCCTGGTGGCTAGTGGAGCGGCTGCCCAGTAATCAGTGTCCACGCCAGTGCGCACACGGCCCGCCCCCATCAGCGGCCTCGTGATCCCGGAGGGCGGTGTGTGTGTGACTGACCTTAGGAAGAAACCGGAGCCTCCGCTGCAGTGACCCAGCAACCGGGGCACGGGAGTATACTGCGCCACTGGGAGTGATGGAGCTGCAGTAAAGAGGTCTATTAGACCTAGCCTGCTGCAGCCCTTGTAGATTCTTATAAAAAAAGTTCTTCTTTTCTTGCCAAAATTAATAGCTAAGAATAGGCTGCCTGAGGCAGCCCCCTGTTAAGTGGCCTGCTACTGAAGGCACCAACTACAAACTGAGCTCCCTGTTCATGGAAGCGAGGTTATAGAGGAGCATCTTGGGAACAGTCAAAAGCTTTGAGCCTGTTGGTGCCTCAGATCAAGATCCTACTCTGGTGTACATATACAATGTGAATCCTTGTGGAGTCCAGTGTACCCCACAGAAGAAATGAATGCGTCACACCCATTGGCAGCAACATTAGAATAGCTGCTGATGGGCACAATTGAGAAAGGAAGGGGGGAAAACATTTGAATCCAGCACATATATGTAATTTGAATATGTAATTTGTACCTTCCTACTTTAAAATGTAATGGATGAACCTCACCCTGTGAGAACTATCTTCATGATCAAGAGATCTCATATGCAAGATAAGTATGTGTTGGGATAGGGCTGTGGAGGGCGGCTGCTCGGGCACACCCCTGTCAAGTTAAGGAGATTCAACTGAGGAAGCACAAGGGAACTCTCATCTGGGAACAACAACTGCAGGGAGAACACATTTTCAGACGAATGTGGGAGGGCAGAAGGCTGCCTAATACTGAAGCACCCCCAAACAACAAACCAAATGCAACAACTACTGCAAGCATTCCTGGGGGAAGGCCTGCAGCAGATGGATTTGCATATAGTGATGTCATCCAAGCAGTGGGCATAGTTGGCTGCAACCCTCGTCTGCATATGAAAAGAGAAAAGGGTCACGCAGGGCATGGCGGCCTTTGTGGGGTTGCGCTTGGATGACCCCTAAATCGCTTTATACACCCCCACCCCCCATCAGTGTGGGCTCATGTTGGCCATGCCCCAGCCCCTGAAGCATTCAAGCTGATTTCTTGCAGCAGCTGGACCCAGAAACAGCTCCAGAGTTGCTCTACAAGACAAGTAAAAGGGTGTGAGCCCTGCAGCACCACCTGTAGTTTGCATACACACATATATAGGACAGCATCTCTTATATGCCCCAGGGTCAATAAAATAGTATCCTTATCTAGGGTATCCATCCCCACAGATAAGGTATCCGTCCATGCCGCTACAGCACTACACACCCAGGCCGACGCAATTGCCGGTCTGAGTAAGGTACCTGAATGTGTATAAATGGACTTCAGGGTAATCTCCTGTTTGCGGTCAGCAGACTCTTTGAGGGTAGCCGTATACTGGGACGGGAGGGCTACCTTCTTGGATAAGCGTGTTAATGCTTTGTCCACCCTAGGGGAGGATTCCCATCGTAACCTATCCATTGATGGGAAAGGATACGCCATAAGAATCCTTTTGGAAATCTGCAGTCTTTTATCTGGAGATTCCCAAGCTTTTTCACATAACTCGTTCAGCTCGTGTGACCCCCTCAAAGGTTACCTCAGGCTTTTTCACCTTGTACATATGTACCCTCTTGTCAGGGACAGGGGGTTCCTCCCTGATGTGCAAAACATCTTTTATTGCCATAATCATATATCGAATGGATTTTGCCAATTTTGGCTGTAACTTTGCATCATCGTAATCGACACTGGAGTCAGAATCCGTGTCTGTATCTGTGTCAACAATCTGGGATAGTGGGCGCTTATGAGACCCTGACAGTCCCTGCAACATAGGATCAGGCATGGGTTGAGACCCTGACTGTCCCAAAGCTTCAGCCTTGTCTAATCTTTTGTGCAATGAGTTTACACTAGCATTTAAAACATTCCACATATCCATCCAATCAGCTGTCGGCGGAGACACCACATTCATTTGCTCCTGCTCCTCTCTAATATAGCCTTCTTCCTCAGACATGTCGACACATGTGTACCGACACACCACACACACAGGGAATGCTTTTTCTGAAGACAGTTTCCCCACAAGGCCCTTTGGAGAGACAGAGAGAGAGTATGCCAGCACACACCCCAGCGCTATATAACCCAGGAATACACAGTAACTTAATGTTTGCCCAGTAGTACTGCAGCATGTAATTTGCGCCAAATTATGTGCCCCCCCCCCCCTCTTTTCAACTCTCTTGTCTACCGTGGTATAAGCAGGGGAGAGTCCGGGGAGCTTCCTCTCAGCGGTGCTGTGAAGAAAAAATGGCGCTGGTGAGTGCTGAGGGAGAAGCCCCGCACCCTCGGCGGCAGGCTTCTGTCCCGCTTAAACTGTAAAATTGGCGGGGGCTCATACATATATACAGTGCCCCGCTGTATATGTGTTATATTTTTGCCAAAAAGAGGTTTATATTGCTGCCCAGGGTGCCCCCCCCCCCCCCCCTGCGCCCTGCACCCTTACAGTGACCGGAGTGTGTGAGGTGTATGGGAGCAATGGCGCACAGCTGCAGTGCTGTGCGTTACTTCAGTGAAGATCATGAAGTCTTCTGCCGCCTCTGAAGTCTTCTTTTCTTCTCATACTCACCCGGCTTCTATCTTCCGGCTCTGCAAGGGGGACGGAGGCGCGGCTCTGGGACGGACGGCGAGGGTGAGATCCTGCGTACCAATCCCTCTGGAGCTAATGGTGTCCAGTAGCCTAAGAAGCAGGACCTTGCAACTCAGAGAGTAGGGCTGCTTCTCTCCCCTCAGTCCCTCGATGAGGGAGTCTGTTGCCAGCAGTGCTCCCTGAAAATTAAAAACCTAACAAAATACTTTCTGTCAGAAAGCTCAGGAGAGCTCCTGAAAAGCACCCAGTCTCCACTGGGCACAGTATCAAACTGAGGTCTGGAGGAGGGGCATAGAGGGAGGAGCCAGTGCACACCCAGAACTAAAGTCTTTCTTAAAGTACCCATGTCTCCTGCGGAGCCTATCTATCCCCATGGTCCTTACGGAGTCCCCAGCATCCTCTAGGACGTTAGAGAAAATAGGATTTTAATACCTACCGGTAAATCCTTTTCTCTTAGTCCGTAGAGGATGCTGGGCACCCGTCCCAGTGCGTACTGTGTCTGCAGTTATTAAATGGCCCTTAACTCCAGAACATTTATGTGGAGAAAACTTTCCTGACTTGACCATCTTCCTTGGATGTTTTCCCCCTGTGTGACTGCTCCCCAGCCTCGGAGGGTTGCATCCATGGTCCCTAGGATCCAGTCCTGGATCCCGAACCATCGCCCCTCTAGGAGGTGAGAACTGTGCAGCCACCAATGGAGTAAGATTCTGGTCTTGGAAGACAGGATTATCCTCCGGTGCATGTGTAGGTGGGATCCGGACCACTTGTCCAACAGGTCCCACTGGAACACTCTGGCATGGAACCTGCCAAACTGAATGGCCTCGTAGGCCGCAACCATCTTCCCCAGCAACAGAATGCATTGATGGATTAACACTCTTGCTGGTTTCAGAATTTGTTTGACCAGACTCTGGAACTCCATAGCCTTTCCACTGGAAGAAAGCCTCTTCTGTGTCCAGTATGACTCCCAGAAACAACAACCGCGTCATTGGGACCAACTGCGATTTTGGCAAGTTTAGGAGCCAACCATGTTGTTGAAGAACTGTCAGGGAGAGTAGATGTTTTGCACCAACTGGTCCCTGGATCTCGCCTTTATCAGGAGATCATCCAAGTACTGCATAATTGTGACTCCTTGCTTGCGAAGGAGAACCATCATTTCCACCATCACCCTGGGGAAAATCCTCGGAGCCGTGGACAGACCAAACGGCAACGTCTGAAATTGGTAATGACAATCCTGAATTGCAAACCTTAGGTAGCTTGATGCAGTGGCTAAACGGGAACATGTAATTAGGCATCCTTATGTCTACCAAAACCATGAAATCTCCTTCCTCCGGACTGGAGATCCCTACCCTGAGAGATTCCATCTTGAAATTGAATTTCTTCAGGTAGAAATTGAGGGATTTCAAATTTAAGATTGGTCTGACTGAGCCGTCCGGCTTCGGGAGCACGAAGAGGCTTGAATAAAAACCTTCTCCCTGATGACTAAGGCCGATTTGAACAATCGGTGAGGGGGAACGTCTTGAAACCCCAGTTTGTACCCTTGTGACACTATTTGTAAAACCCACGAGTCCAGGTCCAAATTAATCCAGAACTGACTGAAGTGTTTTAGACGTGCCCCCACTGGTGTGGGCTCCTGCAAGAGAGCCCCAGCGTCATGCAGTGGATTTGGCAGAAGCAGAGGACGATCTCTGCTCCTGCGATCTTGAAGAGGCTACAGACCTCTTCCCTCTTCTCCTTCCTCTACCTGCAAAGAAAGGGGAATCTTAACTTCTTGCATATCTATTGGGACAAAATGACTGCGTTAGACAATGATGCGTCTTTATCCGTTGAGAGGGAACATAGGGCAAGAAGGTTGACTTACCTGCGGGAGCTGCCGAGATCAAATTAACTAGGCCGTTGCCAAACAAGGCTTCACCTTCAAAGGGAAGAGACTCCCTTTCTTCTTGGAGTCAGCATCAGCATTCCCTTGGTGAATCCACAATGCCCTCCTATCCGAGACTGCCATGAAATTGGCCCGTGAACTCAAGAGTCCTATATCCCTTGCAGTCGTAAGTATGCTGCAGTGTCCTTGATATGATCCAACGTAAGGAGTATCCCATCTCTCCAAGATATCTATATCGGAAGACAAGGTATTCGACCAATTCTTGAATACTACTACTCACCCATGCGCATGTAATGGCAGGTCTAAGTAATGTACCCATGGTTACATAACTAGAAATAATGTAGCTTCCTGCATATGATCCGCTGGATTTGTGACAGGGCCCCGTGCAGAACAGGGGGTGACTCCCACTTTATTCTGTCCGCAGCAGGAAATTAATAAACAATCGGAAACCTTTTGGGGATTTGAAACCATCTTGTCGAGCTGGCCCAGACTTTCTCAAACAGAGATGGAGGAACGTTACATCAGCTTTCATTATATATCTATATATACATACATATAGACCCCTTTGTCAGGAACAGCAGGGTCCTCAGTGATGTTAATATGTCCTTAATATCCACAATCATGTACTGAATGCTCCTTGCCAATATTGGATCTAATCAGGAAATATTATGGTCGACATAGGAATCAGTGTCCGAGTCAGTATCAGTGTGTAGTAACATTTTTGCGGGCCTGAGGGAAAAGAAGCATAGCCATGAACATCACATCTATTCTCTACGTCTGTGTCTGGGACACAGATTTATCCAACCTCACTCTGATATTATTGAAACTTTCACCCAGTCAGTTATTGGTGGTGCCAACAGGGCCACCATCATATGTCTGCATTCCTAATATAGTTTCCTCTTGGGAAAAACATTCAGCCACCGACATGTTGACACACATGTACCAAGTACCCACAGACACATCGGCTTATCGGGGATAGACCTACAGTAAATCTGTCAGAGGGACAGAGAGGATTTTTCAGCTCACAACCCAGCGCCAAAAGTACACAGTCTGGGAAATAATAAACTCTATAGTGATAGACTTGTAACGCTCTATAGATGTGCTGGTGAGGTGAGGAAGAAGCCCCGCCGCTGTAATGGCACGCTTCTGTCCCGCTCAGAAACAAATAATTAATTACGCTGGCGGGGTAAGGACAGTGCCCAGGCACTAATGTCCACTTTTGCCAGCCTTTTGTGAGGAATTTATGCTGCCCAGGGTGCCCCCCCCCCCACCCACATGCCCTGCACCCTGCAGTGCCTGTGTTTGTGTGGAAGCATGGCGCACAGCATTCCGCTCGCTGCGTGGTACCTCAGAATGCCGTCACTGGAGAAGAAGTCTTCTGTTCTTCTGCTACTCGCCTGTCTTCTGACTTCTGGCTCTGTAAGGGGGTGATGGCAGGCTACGGGAGTGGGCATCTAGGCGTACCCAGCGATCAGCACCCTCAGGAGCTAATG
This sequence comes from Pseudophryne corroboree, assembly GCF_028390025.1. Classification (NCBI taxonomy): domain Eukaryota; kingdom Metazoa; phylum Chordata; class Amphibia; order Anura; family Myobatrachidae; genus Pseudophryne; species Pseudophryne corroboree. The sequence continues at coordinate 97,394 of NW_026970121.1, read as the reverse complement.
GTGTCCTGTCAGCCAGAAGCAGAGCCACTATCCCAGATTGTTGACACAGATACAGACACGGATTCTGACTCCAGTGTCGATTACGATGATGCAAAGTTACAGCCAAAATTGGCAAAATCCATTCGATATATGTAGGCCGGACACACAGCAGGTGAGGGGGGGGGTGGCTGGACACACAGCAGGGAGGGGGGGTAGGCAGGACACACAGCAGGGGAGGGGAGGGTGGCCGGACAAAAAGCAGGGAGGGGGGGGGGTAGGCCGGACACACAGCAGGGGAGGGGGGGTGGCTGGACACACAGCAGGTGAGGGGGGGGCTGGACACACAGCAGGTGAGGGGGGGGGGGGCTGGACACACAGCAGGTGAGGGGGGGGGCTGGACGCACAGCAGGTGAGGGGGGGGGCTGGACACACAGCAGGTGAGGGGGGGGGCTGGACACACAGCAGGTGAGGGGGGGGGCTGGACACACAGCAGGTGAGGGGGGGGGCTGGACACACAGCAGGTGAGGGGGGGGGTGGCTGGACACACAGCAGGGAGGGGGGGTAGGCAGGACACACAGCAGGGGAGGGGAGGGTGGCCGGACAAAAAGCAGGGAGGGGGGGGGTAGGCCGGACACACAGCAGGGGAGGGGGGGTGGCTGGACACACAGCAGGTGAGGGGGGGGGGCTGGACACACAGCAGGTGAGGGGGGGGGGGCTGGACACACAGCAGGTGAGGGGGGGGGCTGGACACACAGCAGGTGAGGGGGGGGCTGGACACACAGCAGGTGAGGGGGGGGGCTGGACACACAGCAGGTGAGGGGGGGGGGCTGGACACACAGCAGGTGAGGGGGGGGGGCTGGACACACAGCAGGTGAGGGGGGGGGGGGCTGGACACACAGCAGGTGAGGGGGGGGCTGGACACACAGCAGGTGAGGGGGGGGTGGCTGGACACACAGCAGGGAGGGGGGGTAGGCAGGACACACAGCAGGGGAGGGGAGGGTGGCCGGACAAAAAGCAGGGAGGGGGGGGGGGTAGGCCGGACACACAGCAGGGGAGGGGGGGGTGGACACACAGCAGGTGAGGGGGGGGGGCTGGACACACAGCAGGTGAGGGGGGGGGGTGGACACACAGCAGGTGGGGGGGGGGGCTGGACACACAGCAGGTGAGGGGGGGGGGGGGCTGGACACACAGCAGGTGAGGGGGGGGCTGGACACACAGCAGGTGAGGGGGGGGGCTGGACACACAGCAGGTGAGGGGGGGGCTGGACACACAGCAGGTGAGGGGGGGTGGGCTGGACACACAGCAGGTGAGGGGGGGGGGCTGGACACACAGCAGGTGAGGGGGGGGGCTGGACACACAGCAGGTGAGGGGGGGGGGCTGGACACACAGCAGGTGAGGGGGGGGGGGCTGGACACACAGCAGGTGAGGGGGGGGGCTGGACACACAGCAGGTGAGGGGGGGGGCTGGACACACAGCAGGTGAGGGGGGGGGGCTGGACACACAGCAGGTGAGGGGGGGTGGGCTGGACACACAGCAGGGGAGGGGAGGGTGGCCGGACACACAGCAGGGGAGGGGAGGGTGGCCGGACACACAGCAGGGGAGGGGAGGGTGGCCGGACACACAGCAGGGGAGGGGAGGGTGGCCGGACACACAGCAGGGAGGGGAGGGGGTAGGGGGTGGCCGAACACAGCAGGAAGAGGGGGGAGTTGCCGAACACACAGCAGGGGAGGGGAGGGGATGGTGGCCAGACAAACAGCAGGGGAGGGGGGGGGAGGGTAGGCCGGACACACAGCAGGTGAGGGGGGGGGGTGGCTGGACACACAGCAGGGAGGGGGGGTAGGCAGGACACACAGCAGGGGAGGGGAGGGTGGCCGGACAAAAAGCAGGGAGGGGGGGGGGTAGGCCGGACACACAGCAGGGGAGGGGGGGTGGCTGGACACACAGCAGGTGAGGGGGGGGCTGGACACACAGCAGGTGAGGGGGGGGGGCTGGACACACAGCAGGTGAGGGGGGGGGCTGGACACACAGCAGGTGAGGGGGGGGGCTGGACACACAGCAGGTGAGGGGGGGGGCTGGACACACAGCAGGTGAGGGGGGGGCTGGACACACAGCAGGTGAGGGGGGGGGCTGGACACACAGCAGGTGAGGGGGGGGGGTGGCTGGACACACAGCAGGGAGGGGGGGTAGGCAGGACACACAGCAGGGGAGGGGAGGGTGGCCGGACAAAAAGCAGGGAGGGGGGGGGGTAGGCCGGACACACAGCAGGGGAGGGGGGGTGGCTGGACACACAGCAGGTGAGGGGGGGGCTGGACACACAGCAGGGGAGGGGAGGGTGGCCGGACAAAAAGCAGGGAGGGGGGGGGGTAGGCCGGACACACAGCAGGGGAGGGGGGGTGGCTGGACACACAGCAGGTGAGGGGGGGGCTGGACACACAGCAGGTGAGGGGGGGGGGCTGGACACACAGCAGGTGAGGGGGGGGGCTGGACACACAGCAGGTGAGGGGGGGGGCTGGACACACAGCAGGTGAGGGGGGGGGCTGGACACACAGCAGGTGAGGGGGGGGCTGGACACACAGCAGGTGAGGGGGGGGGCTGGACACACAGCAGGTGAGGGGGGGGCTGGACACACAGCAGGTGAGGGGGGGGCTGGACACACAGCAGGTGAGGGGGGGGGGCTGGACACACAGCAGGTGAGGGGGGGGGGGCTGGACACACAGCAGGTGAGGGGGGGGTGGCTGGACACACAGCAGGGAGGGGGGGTAGGCAGGACACACAGCAGGGGAGGGGAGGGTGGCCGGACAAAAAGCAGGGAGGGGGGGGTAGGCCGGACACACAGCAGGGGAGGGGGGGTGGCTGGACACACAGCAGGTGAGGGGGGGGCTGGACACACAGCAGGTGAGGGGGGGGGGGCTGGACACACAGCAGGTGAGGGGGGGGGCTGGACACACAGCAGGTGAGGGGGGGGCTGGACACACAGCAGGTGAGGGGGGGGGGCTGGGCACACAGCAGGTGAGGGGGGGGCTGGACACACAGCAGGTGAGGGGGGGGGGGGCTGGACACACAGCAGGTGAGGGGGGGGGGGCTGGACACACAGCAGGTGAGGGGGGGGGCTGGACACACAGCAGGTGAGGGGGGGGGGCTGGACACACAGCAGGTGAGGGGGGGGGGTGGCTGGACACACAGCAGGGAGGGGGGGTAGGCAGGACACACAGCAGGGGAGGGGAGGGTGGCCGGACAAAAAGCAGGGGGGGGGGGGGTAGGCCGGACACACAGCAGGGGAGGGGGGGTGGCTGGACACACAGCAGGTGAGGTGGGGGCTGGACACACAGCAGGTGAGGGGGGGGGGCTGGACACACAGCAGGTGAGGGGGGGGGCTGGACACACAGCAGGTGAGGGGGGGGGCTGGACACACAGCAGGTGAGGGGGGGGGCTGGACACACAGCAGGTGAGGGGGGGGGCTGGACACACAGCAGGTGAGGGGGGGGCTGGACACGCAGCAGGTGAGGGGGGGGGGGGCTGGACACGCAGCAGGGGAGGGGGGGTAGGCCGGACACACAGCAGGGGAGGGGAGGGTGGCCGGACACACAGCAGGGGAGGGGAGGGTGGCCGGACACACAGCAGGGGAGGGGAGGGTGGCCGGACACACAGCAGGGGAGGGGAGGGTGGCCGGACACACAGCAGGGAAGGGGAGGGTGGCCGGACAAACAGCAGGGAGGGGGGGGGGGGTAGGCCGGACACACAGCAGGGGAGGAGGGGGGGGGCTGGACACACAGCAGGTGAGGGGGGGGGCTGGACACACAGCAGGTGAGGGGGGGTAGGCCGGACACACAGCAGGGAGGGGGGGGGGGTAGGCCGCCGGACACACAGCAGGGGAGGGGAGGGTGGCCGGACAAACAGCAGGGAGGGGGGGGTAGGCCGGACACACAGCAGGTGAGGGGGGGGGGTGGCTGGACACACAGCAGGTGAGGGGGGGGGTCTGGACACACAGCAGGGAGGGGGGGGGGTAGGCCGGACAAACAGCAGGGAGGGGGTAGGCCGTAGGCCGGACACACAGCAGGGAGGGGGGGGGGCAGGACACACAGCAGGGGGGGGGTAGGCCAGACACACAGCAGGTGAGGGGGGGGGGGGCTGGACACACAGCAGGGAGGGGGGGGGTAGGCTGGACACACAGCAGGTGAGGGGGGGGGGCTGGACACACAGCAGGTGAGGGGGGGGGCTGGACACACAGCAGGTGAGGGGGGGGGTAGGCCGGACACACAGCAGGTGAGGGGGGGGTGGCTGGACACACAGCAGGGAGGGAAGGGGGTAGCCTTATTATAATAACCGTGTGGGGGAGGAGTCTGCGGCGGTGGGTGAATGAGATGTGGGGGCAGGCTGCTAAGGGTGCAGGGGAGGAGGGGAAGGGAGCCGGATGGATCTGAATGTGAGCCGCACGTAAGGGACCATACTGATCCTCCCCACCTCAGCCCGCTGGTGCTGCTGCTGCTGCTGCCTGACTTCTTCCGTGCAGCACAGCTGTCTTCTCCGGCTGCCGCTGCCGCTCCCGCACCCGCTTCAGGTGTGGGGGTAAAACTAGAGATGAGCGGGTTCGGTTTCTCTGAATCCGAACCCGCCAGAACTTCATGTTTTTTTTTCACGGGTCCGAGCGACTCGGATCTTCCCGCCTTGCTCGGTTAACCCGAGCGCGCCCGAACGTCATCATGACGCTGTCGGATTCTCGCGAGGCTCGGATTCTATCGCGAGACTCGGATTCTATATAAGGAGCCGCGCGTCGCCGCCATTTTCACACGTGCATTGAGATTGATAGGGAGAGGACGTGGCTGGCGTCCTCTCCGTTTAGACACTTGATTTACTAATTTTGGGGAGCATTAGGAGTACTCAGTAGTGTACAGTGCAGAGTTTTGCTGATAGTGACCAGTGACCACCACTTTTATTTATAATCCGTTCTCTGCCTGAAAAAAGCGATACACAGCACACAGTGACTCAGTCACATACATACCATTTCTGTGTGCACTGCTCAGGCTCAGGCCAGTGTGCTGCATCATCTATATATATTATATATCTGTCTGACTGCTCAGCTCACACAGCTTATAATTGTGGGGGAGACTGGGGAGCACTACTGCAGTGCCAGTTATAGGTTATAGCAGGAGCCAGGAGTACATAATATTATATTAAAATTAAACAGTGCACACTTTTGCTGCAGGAGTGCCACTGCCAGTGTGACTAGTGACCAGTGACCTGACCACCAGTATATAATATTAGTAGTATACTATCTCTTTATCAACCAGTCTATATTAGCAGCAGACACAGTACAGTGCGGTAGTTCACGGCTGTGGCTACCTCTGTGTCGGCACTCGGCAGCCCGTCCATAATTGTATATACCAGTGACCTAACCGTGGTTTTTTTTTCTTTCTTTATACATACATACTAGTTACGAGTATACTATCTCTTTATCAACCAGTCTATATATTAGCAGCAGACACAGTACAGTGCGGTAGTTCACGGCTGTGGCTACCTCTGTGTCGGCACTCGGCAGCCCGTCCATAATTGTATATACCACCTAACCGTGGTTTTTTTTTCTTTCTTTATACATACATACTAGTTACGAGTATACTATCTCTTTATCAACCAGTCTATATATTAGCAGCAGACACAGTACAGTGCGGTAGTTCACGGCTGTGGCTACCTCTGTGTCGGCACTCGGCAGCCCGTCCATAATTGTATATACCACCTAACCGTGGTTTTTTTTTCTTTCTTTATACATACATACTAGTTACGAGTATACTATCTCTTTATCAACCAGTCTATATATTAGCAGCAGACACAGTACAGTGCGGTAGTTCACGGCTGTGGCTACCTCTGTGTCGGCACTCGGCAGCCCGTCCATAATTGTATATACCACCTAACCGTGTTTTTTTTTTCTTTCTTTATACATACATACTAGTTACGAGTATACTATCTCTTTATCAACCAGTCTATATATTAGCAGCAGACACAGTACAGTGCGGTAGTTCACGGCTGTGGCTACCTCTGTGTCGGCACTCTGCAGCCCGTCCATAATTGTATATACCACCTAACCGTGGTTTTTTTTTCTTTCTTTATACATACATACTAGTTACGAGTATACTATCTCTTTATCAACCAGTCTATATATTAGCAGCAGACACAGTACAGTGCGGTAGTTCACGGCTGTGGCTACCTCTGTGTCGGCACTCGGCAGCCCGTCCATAATTGTATATACCACCTAACCGTGGTTTTTTTTTCTTTCTTTATACATACATACTAGTTACGAGTATACTATCTCTTTATCAACCAGTCTATATATTAGCAGCAGACACAGTACAGTGCGGTAGTTCACGGCTGTGGCTACCTCTGTGTCGGCACTCGGCAGCCCGTCCATAATTGTATATACCACCTAACCGTGGTTTTTTTTTCTTTCTTTATACATACATACTAGTTACGAGTATACTATCTCTTTATCAACCAGTCTATATATTAGCAGCAGACACAGTACAGTGCGGTAGTTCACGGCTGTGGCTACCTCTGTGTCGGCACTCGGCAGCCCGTCCATAATTGTATATACCACCTAACCGTGGTTTTTTTTTCTTTCTTTATACATACATACTAGTTACGAGTATACTATCTCTTTATCAACCAGTCTATATATTAGCAGCAGACACAGTACAGTGCGGTAGTTCACGGCTGTGGCTACCTCTGTGTCGGCACTCGGCAGCCCGTCCATAATTGTATATACCACCTAACCGTGGTTTTTTTTCTTTCTTTATACATACATACTAGTTACGAGTATACTATCTCTTTATCAACCAGTCTATATATTAGCAGCAGACACAGTACAGTGCGGTAGTTCACGGCTGTGGCTACCTCTGTGTCGGCACTCGGCAGCCCGTCCATAATTGTATACTAGTATCCAATCCATCCATCTCCATTGTTTACCTGAGGTGCCTTTTAGTTGTGCCTATTAAAATATGGAGAACAAAAATGTTGAGGTTCCAAAATTAGGGAAAGATCAAGATCCACTTCCACCTCGTGCTGAAGCTGCTGCCACTAGTCATGGCCGAGACGATGAAATGCCAGCAACGTCGTCTGCCAAGGCCGATGCCCAATGGCATAGTACAGAGCATGTCAAAACCAAAACACCAAATATCAGTAAAAAAAGGACTCCAAAACCTAAAATAAAATTGTCGGAGGAGAAGCGTAAACTTGCCAATATGCCATTTACCACACGGAGTGGCAAGGAACGGCTGAGGCCCTGGCCTATGTTCATGGCTAGTGGTTCAGCTTCACATGAGGATGGAAGCACTCAGCCTCTCGCTAGAAAACTGAAAAGACTCAAGCTGGCAAAAGCACCGCAAAGAACTGTGCGTTCTTTGAAATCCCAAATCCACAAGGAGAGTCCAATTGTGTCGGTTGCGATGCCTGACCTTCCCAACACTGGACGTGAAGAGCATGCGCCTTCCACCATTTGCACGCTCCCTGCAAGTGCTGGAAGGAGCACCCGCAGTCCAGTTCCTGATAGTCAGATTGAAGATGTCAGTGTTGAAGTACACCAGGATGAGGAGGATATGGGTGTTGCTGGCGCTGGGGAGGAAATTGACAAGGAGGATTCTGATGGTGAGGTGGTTTGTTTAAGTCAGGCACCCGGGGAGACACCTGTTGTCCGTGGGAGGAATATGGCCGTTGACATGCCAGGTGAAAATACCAAAAAAATCAGCTCTTCGGTGTGGAGGTATTTCACCAGAAATGCGGACAACAGGTGTCAAGCCGTGTGTTCCCTTTGTCAAGCTGTAATAAGTAGGGGTAAGGACGTTAACCACCTCGGAACATCCTCCCTTATACGTCACCTGCAGCGCATTCATAATAAGTCAGTGACAAGTTCAAAAACTTTGGGTGACAGCGGAAGCAGTCCACTGACCAGTAAATCCCTTCCTCTTGTAACCAAGCTCACGCAAACCACCCCACCAACTCCCTCAGTGTCAATTTCCTCCTTCCCCAGGAATGCCAATAGTCCTGCAGGCCATGACACTGGCAAGTCTGACGAGTCCTCTCCTGCCTGGGATTCCTCCGATGCATCCTTGCGTGTAACGCCTACTGCTGCTGGCGCTGCTGTTGTTGCCGCTGGGAGTCGATGGTCATCCCAGAGGGGAAGTCGTAAGCCCACTTGTACTACTTCCAGTAAGCAATTGACTGTTCAACAGTCCTTTGCGAGGAAGATGAAATATCACAGCAGTCATCCTACTGCAAAGCGGATAACTGAGTCCTTGACAACTATGTTGGTGTTAGACGTGCGTCCGGTATCCGCCGTTAGTTCACAGGGAACTAGACAATTTATTGAGGCAGTGTGCCCCCGTTACCAAATACCATCTAGGTTCCACTTCTCTAGGCAGGCGATACCGAGAATGTACACGGACGTCAGAAAAAGACTCACCAGTCTCCTAAAAAATGCAGTTGTACCCAATGTCCACTTAACCACGGACATGTGGACAAGTGGAGCAGGGCAGGGTCAGGACTATATGACTGTGACAGCCCACTGGGTAGATGTATGGACTCCCGCCGCAAGAACAGCAGCGGCGGCACCAGTAGCAGCATCTCGCAAACGCCAACTCTTTCCTAGGCAGGCTACGCTTTGTATCACCGCTTTCCAGAATACGCACACAGCTGAAAACCTCTTACGGCAACTGAGGAAGATCATCGCGGAATGGCTTACCCCAATTGGACTCTCCTGTGGATTTGTGGCATCGGACAACGCCAGCAATATTGTGTGTGCATTAAATATGGGCAAATTCCAGCACGTCCCATGTTTTGCACATACCTTGAATTTGGTGGTGCAGAATTTTTAAAAAAACGACAGGGGCGTGCAAGAGATGCTGTCGGTGGCCAGAAAAATTGCGGGACACTTTCGGCGTACAGGCACCACGTACAGAAGACTGGAGCACCACCAAAAACTACTGAACCTGCCCTGCCATCATCTGAAGCAAGAAGTGGTAACGAGGTGGAATTCAACCCTCTATATGCTTCAGAGGTTGGAGGAGCAGCAAAAGGCCATTCAAGCCTATACAATTGAGCACGATATAGTAGGTGGAATGCACCTGTCTCAAGTGCAGTGGAGAATGATTTCAACGTTGTGCAAGGTTCTGATGCCCTTTGAACTTGCCACACGTGAAGTCAGTTCAGACACTGCCAGCCTGAGTCAGGTCATTCCCCTCATCAGGCTTTTGCAGAAGAAGCTGGAGGCATTGAAGAAGGCGCTAAAAGGGAGCGATTCCGCTAGGCATGTGGGACTTGTGGATGCAGCCCTTAATTCGCTTAACAAGGATTCACGGGTGGTCAATCTGTTGAAATCAGAGCACTACATTTTGGCCACCGTGCTCGATCCTAGATTTAAAGCCTACCTTGGATCTCTCTTTCCGGCAGACACAGGTCTGCTGGGGTTGAAAGACCTGCTGGTGACAAAATTGTCAAGTCAAGCGGAACGCGACCTGTCAACATCTCCTCCTTCACATTCTCCCGCAACTGGGGGTGCGAGGAAAAGGCTCAGAATTCCAAGCCCACCCGCTGGCGGTGATGCAGGGCAGTCTGGAGCGACTGCTGATGCTGACATCTGGTCCGGACTGAAGGACCTGACAACGATTACGGACATGTCGTCTACTGTCACTGCATATGATTCTCTCAACATTGATAGAATGGTGGAGGATTATATGAGTGACCGCATCCAAGTAGGCACGTCACACAGTCCGTACTTATACTGGCAGGAAAAAGAGGCAATTTGGAGGCCCTTGCACAAACTGGCTTTATTCTACCTAAGTTGCCCTCCCACAAGTGTGTACTCCGAAAGAGTGTTTAGTGCCGCCGCTCACCTTGTCAGCAATCGGCGTACGAGGTTACATCCAGAAAATGTGGAGAAGATGATGTTCATTAAAATGAATTATAATCAATTCCTCCGCGGAGACATTGACCAGCAGCAATTGCCTCCACAAAGTACACAGGGAGCTGAGATGGTGGATTCCAGTGGGGACGAATTGATAATCTGTGAGGAGGGGGATGTACACGGTGATATATCGGAGGGTGAAGATGAGGTGGACATCTTGCCTCTGTAGAGCCAGTTTGTGCAAGGAGAGATTAATTGCTTCTTTTTTTGGGGGGGTCCAAACCAACCCGTCATATCAGTCACAGTCGTGTGGCAGACCCTGTCACTGAAATGATGGGTTGGTTAAAGTGTGCATGTTCTGTTTTGTTTATACAACATAAGGGTGGGTGAGAGGGCCCAAGGACAATTCCATCTTGCACCTCTTTTTTCTTTTCTTTTTCTTTGCATCATGTGCTGATTGGGGAGGGTTTTTTGGAAGGGACATCCTGCGTGACACTGCAGTGCCACTCCTAGATGGGCCCGGTGTTTGTGTCGGCCACTAGGGTCGCTAATCTTACTCACACAGTCAGCTACCTCATTGCGCCTCTTTTTTTCTTTGCGTCATGTGCTGTTTGGGGAGGGTTTTTTGGAAGGGCCATCCTGCGTGACACTGCAGTGCCACTCCTAGATGGGCCCGGTGTTTGTGTCGGCCACTAGGGTCGCTAATCTTACTCACACAGCTACCTCATTGCGCCTCTTTTTTTCTTTGCGTCATGTGCTGTTTGGGGAGGGTTTTTTGGAAGGGCCATCCTGCGTGACACTGCAGTGCCACTCCTAGATGGGCCCGGTGTTTGTGTCGGCCACTAGGGTCGCTTATCTTACTCACACAGCGACCTCGGTGCAAATTTTAGGACTAAAAATAATATTGTGAGGTGTGAGGTATTCAGAATAGACTGAAAATGAGTGTAAATTATGGTTTTTGAGGTTAATAATACTTTGGGATCAAAATGACCCCCAAATTCTATGATTTAAGCTGTTTTTTAGTGTTTTTGGAAAAAAACACCCGAATCCAAAACACACCCGAATCCGACAAAAATAATTTGGTGAGATTTGCCAAAACGCGTTCGAACCCAAAACACGGCCGCGGAACCGAACCCGAAACCAAAACACAAAACCCGAAAAATTTCAGGCGCTCATCTCTAGGTAAAACACCGCTCAGTAGGCAAGCGCTGTCAGTCAGGAGTCAGCGCTGCACCGGATGTCTCTTCTGGATGTCCTCTGACTTTCTCCTGCGGCGCAACTCCAGCTATTCCTCCCGCTGCGGCTCCCACTTCGGGTAAGGGGACCATATTGCTCAGTAGTGAGCACTTTCGGTAAGCCTGCGGCTGCTATGCCGCTACCCCTCTCCTCCACAGTCCTAATGGGTCGCTGCAGTCTGTAAGGGACCGCAGGTGCACACACCCAGGAACCGCTGGCTCTCCTCCCGCCGCCAGCAGCTACTTTTATAACCTCAGCCTGCACAAGACCCCTTCCCTCACTCACTCTCGCTCTCCTGGCGGCCACTGCGCAGCCGCAACAAATTGAAAAGCCCTATCTCTATAATGGGGCATATTTCTCTTAATTAAAAAAACCCTATAACTTTCTGAAAAACCACAACCCCAAAAGGCACTACACTGGGGCATACTCTATCTAGTAAAACAAACCCCAAGTCTTAATTCGTCCTCTATCCGGAGTTATGCCTTCCCAAAAAATATCTAATTCACTCTATAGGAAAACGGTGTCAAAAAGCCACAAAGGAAGTCACAGAAAAAAACTGACAGTTGGAACTTTAGGTTACTCCCAATTCCTCATTTTTTATTATTTTGCCCTGAAATTTGGCATGCAGCACCGGGTGACGATTCTACACGCCCATGCCAAATTTCAGCTCAGTACGTCCAATCAGTTTTGAGGTGTAGCCCCTCAAACACCATGCCCCCATCTCAGAAGTTCCCTATGGGAGAATTCCGTTTGTTCGATTCAGCCTTAATATAAGGGCACGACCGTGCCCTTATAATATGTATCTATCTATCTATCTATCTATCTATCTATCTATCTATCTATCTATCTATCTCTCTATCTATCTATCTATCTATCTATCGTATGTGTGTGTATATATACATCTATACATACATGCGCTAACACCTGGACATACACTGATGTACCCACACCTAATATCCATACATACACGCCCTGACACCTGGACATACACCAACATTCCCACACCTGCATCTATACATACACATGCTGACACCGGGACATACACCAACGTACAAGCACCTGCATCTATATATACACGCGCTGACAAATGGACATACACCGACGTACCCACACTTGCATCTATACATACAAAAACTCTCCAGATTATTGATTTTTTAATGTTTTTCTAGGAAACGTTCTAGATGTATGCTTATTAGCAGTTGTCCACTCCCGGAATGAATACTATTGACAGTGCTATCACATGATTTTCCGCCCAGCGAAGAATCCTTGCAGCTTCTGCCATTGCCCTCCTGCTTCTTGTGCCACCCTGTCTGTTTACGTGGGTGACTGCCATGATGTTGTCCGACTGGATCAACACCGGCTGACCTTGAAGCAGAGGTCTTGCTAAGTGTTAAAATGGCCCTTAGCTTCAGGATATTTATGTGAAGTGATGTATCCCGGCTTGACCCTAAGCCCTGGATATTCCTTCCCTGTGTGACTGCTCCCCAGCCTCGCAGGCTGGCATCCGTGGTCACCAGGACCCAGTCCTGAATGCCGAATCTGCGGCCCTCTAGAAGATGAGCACTCTGCAACCACCACAGGATGGATACCCTTGTCCTTGGTGACAGGGTTATCCGCTGATGCATCTGAAAATGCGACCCGGACCATTTGTCCAGTAGGTTCCACTGGAAAGTTCTTGCGTGGAATCTAACGAATGGGATTGCTTCGTATGAAGCCATCATTTTTTCCCAGAACCCTTGTGCATTGATGCACTGAGACTTGGTTCGGTTTTAGGAGGTTCCTGATTAGCTCGGATAACTCCCTGGCTTTCTCTTCCGGGAGAAACACCTTTTTTCTGGACTGTGTCCAGGATCATCCCTAGGAAACAGAAGACAAGTCGTCGGAACCAGCTGCGATTTTGGAATATTGAGAATCCAATCGTGCTGCCGCAACACTACCTGAGATAGTGCTACACCGACCTCCAACTGTTCCCTGGATCTTACCCTTATCAGGGAATCGTCCAAGTAAGGGATAACTAAAATTCCCTTCCTTCGAAGGGATATCATTTCGTCCATTACCTTGGTAAAGACCCGGGGTGCCGTGGACCATCCCTACGGCAGCGTCTGAACTGATAGTGACAGTTCTGTACCATAACCTGAGGTACCCTTGGTGAGAAGGGTAAATTTTGACATGAAGGTAAGCATCCTTGATGTCCCGAGACATCATGTAGTCCCCTTCTTCCAGGTTCGCAATCACTACTCTGAGTGACTCAATCTTGAATTTGAACCTCTGTATGTAAGTGTTCAAAGATTTTAGATTTTAGATTTAGAATCGGTCTCACCGAGCCGTCTGGCTTCGGTACCACAATAGTGTGGAATAATACCCCGTTCCCTGTTGCAGGAGGGGTACCTTGATTATCACCTGCTGGGAATACAGCTTGTGAATGGCTTCCAAAACTGCCTCCCTGTCAGAGGGAGACGTCGGTAAAGCCAACTTTTGGAAACGGCGAGGGGGAGACGTCTCGAATTCCAATATGTACCCCTGAGATATTACCTGAAGGATCCAGGGGTCTACTTGCGAGTGAGCCCACTGCGCACTGAAATTCATTGAGAACGGGCCCCCACCGTGCCTGAGCTTGTATAGCCCTAGCGTCATACTGAGGGCTTGGCAGAGGCGGGAAAGGGTTTCTGTTCCTGGGAACTGGCTGATCTCTGCAGCCTTTTTCCTCTCCGTCTGTCACGAGCAGAAAAAAGGAACCTTTTGTCCGCTTGCCAACAAAGGACTGCGCCTGATAATACGGCGTCTTATTTTGAGAGGCGACCTGGGGTACAAACGTGGATTTCCCAGCTGTTGCCGTGGCCACCAGGTCTAAAGGACCGACCCCAAATGTCCCCTTTCAAAGGCAATACTTCCAAATGCCGTTTGGAATCCGCATCACCTGACCATTTTACTGGTAGAATTGGACAACGCACTTATACTTGATGCCAGTCGGCAATTATTCCGCTGTGCATCATGCATATATAGAAATGCATCTTTTAAATGCTCTATAGGCAATAATATACTATCCTTATCTAGGATATCAATATTTCCAGTCAGGGAATCCGACCATGCCAACCCAGCACTGCACCTCCAGGCTGAGGCGATAGCTGGTCGCAGTATAACACCAGTATGTGTGTAAATACATTTTTGGATACCCTCCTGCTTTCTATCAGCAGGATCCTTAAGGGCGGCCATCTCATGAGAGGGTAGAGCCCTTGTTCTTACAAGCGTGTGAGCGCCTTATCCCCCCTAGGGGGTGTTTCCCAACGCACCCTAACCTCTGGCGGGAAAGGGTATGCAGCCAATACTTTTTAAGAAATTATCAAGTGTTATCGGGGGGAAACCCACGCATCATCACACACCTCATTTTATTTTTCAGATTTAGGAAAACTACAGGTAGTTTTTCCCCCACCGAACATAATACCCCTTTTTGGTGGTACTCGTATTATCAGAAATGTATAAAAACATTTTCCATTGTATCAATCATGTAACGTGTGGCCCTACTGGAAATCACGGTTGTCTCTTCACCGTCGACACAGGAGTCAGTATCCATGTCGGCGTCTGTATCTGCCATCTGAGGTAACGGCCGCTTTAGAGCCCCTGACGGCCTATGAGACGTCTGGACAGGCACAAGCTGAGTAGCCGGCTGTCTCATGTCAACCACTGTTTTTATATAGAGCTGACACTGTCACGTAATTTTCAACAGTACATCCACTCAGGTGTCGACCCCCTAGGGGGTGACATCACTGTTACAGACACTCCGTCTCAACATCATTTTTCTCCTCATATATGTCGACACAAACGTACCGACACACAGCACACACACAGGGAATGCTCTGATAGAGGACAGGACCCCACTAGCCCTTTGGGGAGACAGAGGGAGAGTATGCCAGCACACACCAGAGCGCTATATATATACAGGGATAACCTTATATAAGTGTTTTTCCCCTTATAGCTGCTGTATGT
The DNA here is from genome assembly GCF_028390025.1 of Pseudophryne corroboree. Taxonomy (NCBI): domain Eukaryota; kingdom Metazoa; phylum Chordata; class Amphibia; order Anura; family Myobatrachidae; genus Pseudophryne; species Pseudophryne corroboree. The sequence continues at coordinate 82,309 of NW_026970121.1, read as the reverse complement.
TTTAATACTGCGCCTAATTAGTGCCCCCCTCTCTTTTTTAACCCTTTCTGTAGTGTAGTGACTGCAGGGGAGAGCCAGGGGAGCTTCCCTCCAACTGAGCTGTGAGGGAAAATGGTGCCAGTGTGCTGAGGAGATAGGCTCCGTCCCCTTTCCGGCGGCCTTATCTCCCGGTTTTTTGTATATTTTGGCAGGGGTTAAATGCATCCATATAGCCCAGGAGCTATATGTGATGTATTTTTTGCCATGTAAGGTATTTCTGTCGTGTTTTATTGCGTCTCAGGGCGCCCCCCCCAGCGCCCTGCACCCTCAGTGACCGGAGTATGAAGTGTGCTGAGAGCAATGGCGCACAGCTGCAGTGCTGTGCGCTACCTTATTGAAGACAGGAACGTCTTCTGCCGACGATTTTTCCGGACCTCTTCGCTCTTCTGGCTCTGTAAGGGGGCCGGCGGCGCGGCTCCGGGACCCATCCAGGCTGGACCTGTGATCGTCCCTCTGGAGCTAATGTCCAGTAGCCAAGAAGCCCAATCCACTCTGCACGCAGGTGAGTTCGCTTCTTCTCCCCTTAGTCCCTCGATGCAGTGAGCCTGTTGCCAGCAGGTCTCACTGAAAATAACAAACCTAAACTAAAACTTTCACTAAGAAGCTCAGGAGAGCCCCTAGTGTGCACCCTTCTCGTCGGGCACAGAAATCTAACTGAGGCTTGGAGGAGGGTCATAGGGGGAGGAGCCAGTGCACACCAGCTAGTCCTAAAGCTTTCTTTAGATGTGCCCAGTCTCCTGCGGAGCCGCTATTCCCCATGGTCCTTACGGAGTCCCCAGCATCCACTTAGGACGTTAGAGAAAATAAGGATAAAGTGGACTACAGAAACTGATGCTCTAACCAAAGGAGAGAGAGAGAGAGAGAAAAGCACAAGGGAAAGTGAGCAATCGGAACACCATAGAGAGAGGAGAGATAGAAATGCCTGAAAAAGTAAAGGGGGTTGGGTATGGCATCCGGCGCTCGGGATTCCAGCAGTCACATGATACCTAATCCTAATCCTAACCCTCTGGGGGGGGTGGCGGATAGGGCTAACCCTCAGGGGGTGGCAGCTAGGACTAACCCCCCCCCCCCACCTCCTAGTGCCTTCCCTAACACCCCCTCCTCCGGTCCTAACCCTCCCTCCAATACTCGCCTTCGGGATGTTGGCTGTCTGTGTGCCGGCATCAGTCTCCCAAGTGGTGTCAGGATTCCAACATCGGTCAAATGACCGCCGGTATACCGTCTGCCGGGATGGTAAATGTATCCTGAGGACAGGTAGTGAGTGTGGAGGGATAGGTGGTTCAGTAAAATGTAACAGCTCAAACTGCGATCATTCACTGATAAATTGATTTATATCTCTCCCTTTTTAACCATTGCAGTCATAAAAGCAATGTTTTTTAAACTTTTAAATAAAGCTTGTTAGCATCCCCAGCACACTGTATATGCTGGGAGATGTAGTTCTCAATATGAAAACATTTAATTACTGTATGAACTCTAATTCCCCAACTGAAACCTCTCACAAACACACACTCCTAAATCTAGTACACACACACACATTTCCCCAGTACTGACAACTCTCATCACTTCCACACACTGACAACTCCCTCCTGCTCCTCTCCCCACTGACACTGACAGCTCCCTCACAGTCACACACATCCTCCACCCCCCCACACACACACTGATAGCACACATGCACAAATCCCCCCCTCCTCGACACTAACTGTCACGGACTGCTTGGGCAGCAGGGGGCAGGCTCTGACTTGAAGTGCTGAAATTCAACAGCTCTCTCGAACTTGCAAGGCATGGCTGTGCAGCTGTCTCCAGCCATCTCCTTGCCCACTGTGTAATTTGTGGCGTTCTCTGATGTTCCCCGCTCTGCCTCTACAACCGGCACATAATGTACAGCAGTGGTGACTCCAGAGTATGGGCCTGGAGAACTCTGCCTACCGGGGGGTAGGGATTAATAATTTCAAAGGGGCAGAGCTAGGAGTGAAGCAGTGGACAGCAGTTGAGGGGCGTTTCAAACTGTAACAGGGTTGGGACAATTTCAGTATCCTTCCCTCACCGTCTAATTGGTCAGTCCCACGCTGATTGCCATAGCGCCCTTTCGAGACTGCAGAACTCTATCCCTTAGCCACGGTTGGCACAGCTGGATGGTGCCCCTGGCAAGTGCCATCCTGGCCAAGGGGTAGATACGCCCCTGAGGGTCAGGGCCAGCAACAGAAATCTCGGGGCCCAGTACACTGATATCTCTGGGGCCCCCTCAACCCCCCCTTAACTTGGCAGAGGGATCTTTAAAAAAAAATGGAGCCTTTGACTCGGACCGTCAGTGAGGCCGGCAGGTGGTTTTCATACTGGGCTATCCAGCTCTTCGGTGGCGGTGGCAGGGACATTCAGAAAAGGGCCAGCACAGCAACATGCATAATAATGGCAATACAGTATGGACCACAGGGACTGGACAAAGTGATGGGGTAAAAGGAGGGGGGAGGGTTTAGTTGGCCTGTTAATTGTTTTCCTGCTTAAATTGAGCAGTTGGTGGATACACTTTAAAAAGCAATATTGGCACTGTGGCCCCATTATTTCTGTTCTCAATACTTGGAGCCCTGAACAAGTGTCCCCTTTGTCCCCCCTGTCACCGGGCCTGTTCAGGCGTTACCTATGGAGAAGCTGCGACATGACATCCTAGGACACGATACTGCACCATGCATCACCATTATATTTCAGTGTGCCATGTCAATATTTAAATCTTGTTCTGTGTGACGTGAGTTGTAAATGGTTGAAAATCTCTGTGCTACAGTATCGTCACCATGTAGTTATAACAACACCGCAAAACCACCAAAAGACGTGTTTTGGTAGAGGGACTGCTGGAGGGGCCCATTGGGGCCCCCAGTTTGCTACCCCACCCCAGTATACCTGTGCTGTAGCCAGTGGAAGGGGCACTATCTTCCCGGTGATCTCTTCGGGAAGATGGTGCCGCACATAGAAAGCAAAGACTCTGGCTGCACTCTCCTGCCCTCGCTCTAAGCAAGGTGATCGGGCCACAAAAGGACCCCTGTCGGACCCCGGCCTGTGGGCCACAAAAGGATGCATTGGGGGCGGCATGCGGCCCATGGGTTTGACACCCCTGCCCTAGAGTATCACAATTTGTTTCACGGCACCCCTAGGCCAAAGTTTTTTTTATTGAGAAATTCAGAAAAAAATATAAAATTAAGTAAATTGTGTTTATAGCATGTCATCCTCAGGTTCAGTTATGTTGTGAGGGAATGGTTTTGCCAATTTAATAAAGTATAAATAATTTTAATTGGTCCTGGACCACCAAACTATGCTACCAGTGCAAGAACCCCAGTTTGGAAACTACTGCCATAAAATAAACCTTTTTTGTTTTTTTTAAACTACATGTAATACACCTTAGATCTCAGTTCCTAAAAGGTTTTAAACCTTTGCATACAGTAAACTACACATATTTAAAAATCCTACACCGGGCACAAGTGCTCACGGGCCAATTTCATGGCAGTCTCGGATAGGAGGGCATTGTGGATTCACCAAGGGAATGCTGATGCTGACTCCAAGAAGAAAGGGAGTCTCTTCCCTATGAAGGTGAAGCCTTGTTTGGCGACGGCCTAGTTAATTTGATCTCGGCAGCTCCCGCAGGTAAGTCATCCTTCTTGCCCTATGTTCCCTCTCAACGGATGAAGACGCATCATTATCTGACGCAGTCATTTCGGCCCAATAGATATGCAAGAAGTTAAGATTCCCCTTTCTTTGCAGGTAGAGGAAGGAAAAGAGGGAAGAGGTCTGTAGCCTCTTCAAGATCGCAGGAGCAGAGATCGTCCTCTGCTTTTACCAAATCCACTGCATGACGCTAGGGCTCTCTTGCAGGAGCCCGCACCAGTGGGGGGCACGTCTAAAACTCTTCAGTCAGTTCTGGATTCATTGGGACCTGGACTCGTGGGCTTTACAAATAGTGTCCCAAGGGTACAAACTGGGGTTTCAAGACGTTCCCCCTCACCGATTGTTCAAATCAGCCTTAGTCAGCAGGGAGAAGGTTTTTATTCAAGCCTCTTCGTGGTCCCGAAGCCGGACGGCTCAGTCAGACCAATCTTAAATCTGAAATCCCTTAATTTCTACCTAAAGAAATTCAATTTCAAGATGGAATCTCTCAGGGTAGTGATCTCCAGTCCGGGGGATAAAGGAGATTTCATGGTTTTGGTAGACATAAAGGATGCCTACTTATATGTTCCCATTTAGCCACTGAATCAAGCTACCTGAGGTTTGCAATTCAGGATTGTCATTACCAATTTCAGACGTTGCCGTTTGGTCTGTCCACGGCTCCGAGGATTTTCACCAGGGTGATGGCGGAAATGATGGTTCTCCTTCGCAAGCAAGGAGTCACAATTATCCCGTACTTGGATGATCTCCTGATAAAGGCGAGATCCAGGGACCAGTTGGTGCAAAACATCTACTCTCCCTGACAGTTCTTCAACAACATGGTTGGCTCCTAAACTTGCCAAAATCGCAGTTGGTCCCAATGACGCGGTTGTTGTTTTTGGGAGTGATACTGGACACAGAAGAGGTTTTCTTCTAGTGGAAAGGCTCTGGAGATCCAGAGTCTGGTCAAACAAATTCTGAAACCAGCAAGAGTGTTAATCCATCAATGCATTCAGTTGCTGGGGAAGATGGTTGCGGCCTACGAGGCCATTCAGTTTGGCAGGTTCCATGCCAGAGTGTTCCAGTGGGACCTGTTGGACAAGTGGTCCGGATCCCACCTACACATGCACCGGAGGATAATCCTGTCTTCCAAGACCAGAATCTCACTCCATTGGTGGCTGCACAGTTCTCACCACCTAGAGGGGCGATGGTTCGGGATCCAGGACGGGATCCTAGGGACCACGGATGCAACCCTCTGAGGCTGGAGAGCAGTCACACAGGGGGAAAACATCCAAGGAAGATGGTCAAGTCTTCCTTGGATGTTTTCATCTCCACATAAATGTTCTGGAGTTAAGGGCCATTTAATAACTGCAGACACAGTACGCACTGGGACGGGTGCCCAGCATCCTCTACGGACTAAGAGAAAAGGATGTACCGGTAGGTATTAAAATCCTATTTTCTCTACCGTCCTAGAGGATGCTGGGGACTCCGTAAGGACCATGGGGATAGACGGGCTCCGCAGGAGACATGGGCACTTTAAGAAAGACTTTAGTTCTGGGTGTGCACTGGCTCCTCCCTCTATGCCCCTCCTCCAGACCTCAGTTTGATACTGTACCCAGTGGAGACTGGGTGCTTTTCAGGAGCTCTCCTGAGCTTTCTGACAGAAAGTATTTTGTTAGGTTTTTAATTTTCAGGGAGCACTGCTGGCAACAGACTCCCTCATCGAGGGACTGAGGGGAGAGAAGCAGCCCTACTCTCTGAGTTGCAAGGTCCTGCTTCTTAGGCTACTGGACACCATTAGCTCCAGTGGGATTGGTACGCAGGATCTCACCCTCGCCGTCCGTCCCAGAGCCGCGCCGCCGTCCCCCTCGCAGAGCCGGAAGATAGAAGCCGGGTGAGTATGAGAAGAAAAGAAGACTTCAGAGGCGGCAGAAGACTTCATGATCTTCACTGAGGTAACGCACAGCACTGCAGCTGTGCGCCTTTGCTCCCATACACCTCACATACTCCGGTCACTGTAAGGGTGCAGGGCGCAGGGGGGGCGCCCTGGGCAGCAATATAAACCTCTTTCGCAAAAATATAACATATATACAGCTGGGCACTTTATATATGTATAAGCCCCCACCAATTTTACAGTTTAAGCGGGACAGAAGCCCGCCTCCGAGGGGGCGGGGCTTCTCCCTCAGCACTCACCAGCGCCATTTTTTCTCCACAGCACCGCTGAGAGGAAGCTCCCCGGACTCTACCCTGCTTATACCACGTTAGACAAGAGGGTTGAAAAGAGGGGGGGGGGGGGGGGCACATAATTCGCAAATTACATACAGCAGCACCACTGGGCAAACATTAAGTTACTGTTTTATTCCTGGGTTATATAGCGCTGGGGGGGGTGCTGGCATACTCTCTCTCTGTCTCTCCAAAGGGCCTTGTGGGGAAACTGTCTTCAGAAAAAGCATTCCCTGTGTGTGAAGTGTGTCGGTACACGTGTGTCGACATGTCTGAGGAAGAAGGCTATATTAGAGAGGAGCGGGAGCAAATGAATGTGGTGTCTCCGCCGACAGCTGATTGGATGGATATGTGGAATGTTTTAAATGCTAGTGTAAACTCATTGCACAAAAGATTAGACAAGGCAGAAGCTTTGGGACAGTCAGGGTTTCAACCCATGCCTGATCCTATGTTGCAGGGACTGTCAGGGTCTCATAAGCGCCCACTATCCCAGATTGTTGACACAGATACCGACACGGATTCTGACTCCAGTGTCGATTACGATGATGCAAAGTTACAGCCAAAATTGGCAAAATCCATTCGATTTATGATTATGGCAATAAAAGATGTTTTGCACATCACAGAGGAACCCCCTGTCGCTGACAAGAGGGTACATATGTACAAGGGAAAGAAGCCTGAGGTAACCTTTCCCCCCTCACACGAGCTGAACGAGTTATGTGAAAAAGCTTGGGAATCTCCAGATAAAAGACTGCAGATTTCCAAAAGGATTCTTATGGCGTATCCTTTCCCATCAACGGATAGGTTACGATGGGAATCCTCCCCTAGGGTGGACAAAGCATTAACACGCTTATCCAAGAAGGTAGCCCTCCCGTCCCAGGATACGGCTACCCTCAAAGAGTGTGCTGACCGCAAACAGGAGATTACCCTGAAGTCCATTTATACACATTCAGGTACCTTACTCAGACCGGCAATTGCGTCGGCCTGGGTGTGTAGTGCTGTAGCGGCATGGACAAATACCTTATCTGAGGGGATGGATAGCCTAGACAAGGATACTATTTTATTGACCCTGGGGCATATAAGAGATGCTGTCCTATATATGTGTGTATGCAAACTACAGGTGGTGCTGCAGGGCCCACACCCTTTTACTTGTCTTGTAGAGCAGCTCTGAAGCTGTTACAGTGCCCAGCTGCTGCAAGAAATCAGCTTGAATGCTTCAGGGGCTTGGGCATGGCCAACATGAGCCCCACACCGAAGGAGGGTGGGGGTGTTTAATGCAAACTTGGGGTTATCCAAGCGCCGCAAAAGGCCGCCATGCCCTGCATGCCCCTTTTCTCTTTTCATATACAGATGAGGGTTCCAGCCAACTTTGGCCCACTGCTTGGATGACATCACCGTATGCAAATCCGTCTGCTGCAGACCTTCCCCCAGGAATGCTTGCAATAGTTGTTGCATATGGTTTAATGTCCGACACATGTCCTAACTTGTGGTCTCCCTGCAGTTGTTGTCCCCAGACGAGAGTTCCCTTGTGCTTCCTCAGTTAAATCTCCTTAACTTGACGGGGGTGTGCCCGAGCAGCCACCCTCCCCAGCCCTATCCCAACACATACTTATCTTGCATATGAGATCTCTTGATCATGAAGATAGTTCTCACAGGTTGAGGTTCATCCTGGCCCCGCTCCCCGCTGGAGAGGGCTTCAGCAGAAGGGTGAGTACGTGTGGCCAGAGACCTCCCTTCCCATGTGCAGGCCTGCAGAGTCTGCCGCGCAGGATGGGGCATGTGGCACTCTCCCTCCCAGGGGCTCTTCCAGATGTAGCTCCTCAGCAGTATTTTTCCCGGGCTGCGCGGCGCTCTCCCCGACTGGCATCCGCCCTGGAACACTGCCTTCCTCAACGCAACATCAGCAGGGGGCCCTGGCCTCATCTTTCTCATGTATGTATCATGTATGTGTGTGTGATATATGTATGAATCATATATGTTTGTGATATATCTATCTATCTATCTATCTATCTATCTATCTATCTATCTATCTATCTATCTATCTATCGTATGTGTGTGTATATATATGTATCTATCATGTATGTATGTATGTATGTATGTATCTATCTTGTATGTATGTGTTCTATCTATCTATCTATCTATCTATCTATCTATCTATCGTGTGTGTGATATATGTATGTATCTATCATGTATGTGTTATATGTATGTATCACACCTTCCTCTATACATATACATACATACATACATACATACATACATACATACACACACACACACCTATATCTGTACGTACACTGACATACACACACCAACATCTATACATTAACACGCTGACCCCTAAACGTACACCAACGTACCCACACCTGCATCTATACCTACACATGCTGACACGTGGACGTACACCGGCTTACCCACATGTGAATCTATACATACATGTGCTGACACCTGGACATACACTGATGTACCCACACCTAACATCTATACATACACATGCTAACACCTGGACGTATACAGACGTACCCACATTTGCATCCATGCATATATAGATGTAGGTGTGTGTACGTCAGTGTACGTCCAGGTGTCAACGCGTGTATGTATAGATGCAGGTGTGGGTACGTCTGTGTATGTCCAGGTGTCAGAATGTGTATGTATAGATGCAGGTGTGGGAAGGTCAGTGTAGGTTCAGGTGTCAGCGCGTGTATGTATAGATGCAGGTGCTTGTATGTCCAGATGTCAGTGCATGTATGTATAGATGCAAGTGTGGGTACGTCGGTGTATGTCCATTTGTCAGCGCGTGTATATATAGATGCAGGTGCTTGTACGTTGGTGTATGTCCAGGTGTCAGCATGTTTATGTATAGATGCAGGTGTGGGAATGTTGGTGTATGTCCAGGTGTCAGGGCGTGTATGTATGGATATTAGGTGTGGGTACATCAGTGTATGTCCAGGTGTTAGCGCATGTATGTATAGATGTATATATACACACACATACGATAGATAGATAGATAGATAGATAGATAGATAGATAGATAGATAGATAGATAGATATTATAAGGGCACGGTCGTGCCCTTATATTAAGGCTGAATCGAACAAACGGAATTCTCCCATAGGGAACTTCTGAGATGGGGGCATGGTGTTTGAGGGGCTACACCTCAAAACTGATTGGACGCACTGAGCTGAAATTTGGCATGGGCGTGTAGAATCGTCACCCGGTGCTGCATGCCAAATTTCAGGGCAAAATAATAAAAAATGAGGAATTGGGAGTAACCTAAAGTTCCAACTGTCAGTTTTTTTCTGTGACTTCCTTTGTGGCTTTTTGACACCGTTTTCCTATAGAGTGAATTAGATATTTTTTGGGAAGGCATAACTCCGGATAGAGGACGAATTAAGACTTGGGGTTTGTTTTACTAGATAGAGTATGCCCCAGTGTAGTGCCTTTTGGGGTTGTGGTTTTTCAGAAAGTTATAGGGTTTTTTTAATTAAGAGAAATATGCCCCATTATAGAGATAAGGCTTTTCAATTTGTTGCGGCTGCGCAGTGGCCGCCAGGAGAGCGAGAGTGAGTGAGGGAAGGGGTCTCGTGCAGGCTGAGGTTATAAAAGTAGCTGCTGGCGGCGGGAGGAGAGCCAGCGGTTCCTGGGTGTGTGCACCTGCGGTCCCTTACAGACTGCAGCGACCCATTAGGACTGTGGAGGAGAGGGGTAGCGGCATAGCAGCCGCAGGCTTACCGAAAGTGCTCACTACTGAGCAATATGGTCCCCTTACCCGAAGTGGGAGCCGCAGCGGGAGGAATAGCTGGAGTTGCGCCGCAGGAGAAAGTCAGAGGACATCCAGAAGAGACATCCGGTGCAGCGCTGACTCCTGACTGACAGCGCTTGCCTACTGAGCGGTGTTTTACCCCCACACCTGAAGCGGGTGCGGGAGCGGCAGCGGCAGCCGGAGAAGACAGCTGTGCTGCACGGAAGAAGTCAGGCAGCAGCAGCAGCAGCACCAGCGGGCTGAGGTGGGGAGGATCAGTATGGTCCCTTACGTGCGGCTCACATTCAGATCCATCCGGCTCCCTTCCCCTCCTCCCCTGCACCCTTAGCAGCCTGCCCCCACATCTCATTCACCCACCGCCGCAGACTCCTCCCCCACACGGTTATTATAATAAGGCTACCCCCTTCCCTCCCTGCTGTGTGTCCAGCCACCCCCCCCTCACCTGCTGTGTGTCCGGCCTACCCCCCCCCCCTCACCTGCTGTGTGTCCAGCCCCCCCCCCCCTCACCTGCTGTGTGTCCAGCCCCCCCCCCCCTCACCTGCTGTGTGTCCGGCCTACCCCCCCCCCACCCTGCTGTGTGTCCAGCCACCCCCCCCTCACCTGCTGTGTGTCTGGCCTACCCCCCCCTGCTGTGTGTCCAGCCCCCCCCCCTCCCTGCTGTGTGTCCGGCCTACCCCCCCCCCTCCCTGCTGTTTGTCCGGCCTACCCCCCCCTCCCTGCTGTGTGTCCAGACCCCCCCCCTCACCTGCTGTGTGTCCAGCCACCCCCCCCTCACCTGCTGTGTGTCCGGCCTACCCCCCCATCCCTGCTGTTTGTCCGGCCACCCTCCCCTCCCCTGCTGTGTGTCCGGCGGCCTACCCCCCCCCTCCCTGCTGTGTGACCGGCCTACCCCCCCCTCACCTGCTGTGTGTCCAGCCCCCCCCCCTCACCTGCTGTGTGTCCAGCCCCCCCCTCCTCCCCTGCTGTGTGTCCGGCCTACCCCCCCCTCCCTGCTGTTTGTCCGGCCACCCTCCCCTTCCCTGCTGTGTGTCCGGCCACCCTCCCCTTCCCTGCTGTGTGTCCGGCCACCCTCCCCTCCCCTGCTGTGTGTCCGGCCACCCTCCCCTCCCATGCTGTGTGTCCGGCCACCCTCCCCTCCCCTGCTGTGTGTCCGGCCTACCCCCCCCTCCCCTGCTGCGTGTCCAGCCCCCCCCCTCACCTGCTGCGTGTCCAGCCCCCCCCCCCCTCACCTGCTGTGTGTCCAGCCCCCCCCTCACCTGCTGTGTGTCCAGCCACCCCCCCTCCCCTGCTGTGTGTCCGGCCTACCCCCCCCTCCCTGCTTTTTGTCCGGCCACCCTCCCCTCCCCTGCTGTGTGTCCTGCCTACCCCCCCTCCCTGCTGTGTGTCCAGCCACCCCCCCCTCACCTGCTGTGTGTCCGGCCTACCCTCCCCCCCCCTCCCCTCCCCTGCTGTTTGTCTGGCCACCATCCCCTCCCCTCCCCTGCTGTGTGTTCGGCAACTCCCCCCTCTTCCTGCTGTGTTCGGCCACCCCCTACCCCCTCCCCTCCCTGCCGTGTGTCCGGTCACCCTCCCCTCTCTGCTGTGTGTCCAGCCACCCCCCCCCCTCTCTGCTGTGTGTCCGGCCACCCCCCCCAGACACGCAGCGCCTGACACACAGACATGCAACGCCTGACACGCATACGCATATGCAGCGCCTGACGCACACGCACACAGCACCTGACACACACACACACACAGCACCTGACACACACGCACACACACAGCACCTGACACACACACACACAGCACCTGACACTCACACGGACCTGACACACGCGCACACACTCACACGCAGCACCTGACACACGCACACACAGACGCAGCACCTGACACTCACACGGACCTGACACACACGCACACACTCACACGCGGTGCCTGACGCACATAGACACGCGGCGCCTGACGCACACGCGGCGCCTGACGCACACGCGGCGCCTGACGCACACGCGGCGCCTGACAGACACGCGGCGCCTGACAGACACGCGGCGCCTGACACACACGCACAGGCAGCGCCTGGCACACACGCACAGGCAGCGCCTGACACACACGCAGCGCCTGACACACACAGACACGCAGCGCCTGACACACACAGACACGCAGCGCCTGACGCACAGGCAGCGCCTGACACACACGCGCCTGACACACGCAGCGCCTGACACACGCAGCGCCTGACACACGCAGCACCTGACACACACACGCACCTGACACTCACATGCTTCTGACACACGCAGCACCTGACATACTCACACGCAGCACCTGACACACACGCAGACACGCAGCATCTGACACACACACACGCAGCACCTGACACACACACGCAGCACCTGACACACAGACACGCAGCGCCTGACACACACGCAGACACGCAGCGCCTGACACACACGCAGACACGCAGCGCCTGACACACACGCAGACACGCAGCGCCTGACACACACGCAGCGCCTGACACACACGCAGCGCCTGACACACACGCAGCGCCTGACACACATGCAGCGCTTGACACACACGCAGTTAATATAGGAGAAAACCCCCCAGAGCTGTGCTTTGTGGACACTTTTCAGAGAACAAATTTGTTAGCATAAAAATAAAGCCAGAAAATGAAGAGCTGTTTAATCACGCAATTTGATTTTTTTGCCAGCATATTTCTTTTTCTCTGCAACCCACTGCTAAATTGTGCTTCCTAGATGTTTTTATAAAATCACTGAATCAAATCTAACTCTGATTACATCAGAGAAGGCCAGGTACCCTACACCATAACAGGGGGTATGAAATTTGACTTGTCTACTTAAAGATCACCAAAATCTGATAACAAGGTCAATTAGGTCCCTGGGTGGGATTGAACCACCAACCTTTTGGTTAATAGCCGTACATACTAACTGATTGCGCCACAGAGACACTTTGCAAAAGTTCATACTGACAAAGGCTAATAAGCATTCATCTAAAACGTTTCCTAGAAAAACTTTAAAAAGTCAATAATCTGGAGAGTTTTTGTAAGATGTTTCTTCCATCAACCAACGAAGAAACACATTGGTACTTTCCCATGATGAGTGAGTGCTTCAGGATCTCTTGCACTTACATGTGCAGCAGAGTACTGCAATGGAAGCATGCTAGGCCCATAACCCAGAGGTAGGCAGATTGAAACTATCCTCTGCTATATGCATTTTTTTTTTGTTAATTAAAGTAATCCAAAACTGGGATTGATATTTTGGCTCTTTTATTTTTACTTAAAGTACAATAACTTTTACCATTTTAATTTGTTTTAATAGTATATTGACAGTATTGTTTTCTTTCAAAAATCCACTTCATTTTCTTTACCCTATTATTAAAATGGTAATTGACAAAAACAAACTACATTGTCACCAGAAGAGCAATACAAAATGTACAAGTGATATATTAAAATCATCTTTCCAGCTTGAATTTCAATGATGCATTGGGGCAACGATTTTGTGAGAAACATCTTCACCCTTAAATAAAGATTTTCTTAATTCCTTACCTGTGTGCTAATTAGATATCACCTTGTTTTCACATTAAACAGACTTCCACATGAGAAAGCAGCAAGGATGCAGTGGCGTTAATGTTTCCTGGTGTCAACCTGTATTATTTCAGTAGACATTGAAATGAGGATGCATCTTGCTGCCTTTCCAATGAAGCAAGTTTAATTTAGTAATAGGTGAAAAACCATCCCTACAAAGGTGTTAATCAGAGACTTGGCTTTGTGGACACTTTTCAGAGAACAAATTTGTTAGCATAAAAATAAAGCCAGAAAATGAAGAGCTGTTTAATCACGCAATTTGATTTTTTTGCCAGCATATTTCTTTTTCTCTGCAACCCACTGCTAAATTGTGCTTCCTAGATGTTTTTATAAAATCACTGAATCAAATCTAACTCTGATTACATCAGAGAAGGCCAGGTACCCTACACCATAACAGGGGGTATGAAATTTGACTTGTCTACTTAAAGATCACCAAAATCTGATAACAAGGTCAATTAGGTCCCTGGGTGGGATTGAACCTCAACGCAACATCAGCAGGGGGCCCTGGCCTCATCACCATCCCAGGTCTTTCTCATGTATGTATCATGTATGTGTGTGTGATATATGTATGAATCATATATGTTTGTGATATATATATATATATATATATTCCATAGACAAAAAACCTTACGGTTTCACATGTCCCATTAAGGCTTCTTAGACATGATCGAAATTTCAGAAGCCTGTTGTAACTCTTCCACTCAAACTCCAAAAAGCAATGAAATTCCGATCATTAAGGCTGACGCCTTAATGGACGTGTTCCTTGCGCAATACAGATATGGTATGCCATCACAGCCTGTGGGTAAGTGCAGATTCAGCACTCTCACAGAGTGAGATTGCTGTCACTCACACAATGGTGGAGCTGCTAATTCACAGATTTGTGTGCTCATTGGAATACACACATGCAGTCTATGCAACTGAAGGTCTGAGCAGTTTTGTGGTGCTCCCATCCCACACAGTGCCCACAACCATCCCATTCAGTCAACACAACAAAGCCACCTTGTTACAACATCCTTCTAACTCCATACATCCATCTCACTTAGTATACACATTTAGCTCCCTCAAACATCTTGGTTAATTGCTAAACTATAATACCCCATCTACGGTCTATGCATCTACACTTACTTCCCCTATACACCACCATGCTGCCCGGTCTTCCCCAATCCCTACTGCTGTGTTCTCCCATCTGTGCTAGTCTGTACTAACTTATCTGTACCATCTGTCTTTCCCCACCTGTGCATTGTCTGTACCACCGTTTCCTTCTCTCTGTGCTGCTCAGTGTTTCCTTCTTCAACGTCACTCCGCCTCCTCCAGTACATGGCACACTGTCTTCTCTCCCATCTGCACCAGTTTTCTACCCATCCATGCCAGTGTTTTCAACCCATCTGCACCATTTCCCCCATCTGCACCGCTCTGTCTCCCTTCCCATACTTGCTGCTTAATCTACCCCCTATCCACACCACTCTTACCCTATTCATGTAGCTGACATCCTGAAGGTAAATTTAGTGGATCCTGCACTCTTGGCAGGGGGATAACCGCCACAGCCCACCCCCCAGTGGTCCGGAAACGCCTCCGTTGTGCAGACCATGCCCTGCCAATGGCATTCTAACGCTGTTTGCATGCCCCCCTCCTTCCCCGCAACCACCTCTGCCTATCAATCAGGCAGGGTGATAGCATCTCACTGGGCTCCTGGGGTACGCACGCGCAGTGCGGCCATTGCACGTGCGTACCTCACAAACTAATTCAGACTTCAATCGCTGCTGCTGCTGCGGTCTGAATTACCCCCTGTGTTTCTCTGTCCCCCCCATTAGTGCTGCTTAGTGTTCCCTCTATCCACACACTTCTGTTCCCCCATCCACACCGCTCTCCTCCCTCCAATCAACAACACTCTTACCTCATCTGAGCAGCTTTGTCTTCCGCTCAGACCTTCAGTTGCATAGACTGCATGTGTGTATTCCAATGAGCACACAAATCTGTGAATTAGCAGCTCCACCATTGTGTGAGTGACAGCAATCTCACTCTGTGAGAGTGCTGAATCTGCACTTACCCACAGGCTGTGATGGCATACCATATCTGTATTGCGCAAGGAACACGTCCATTAAGGCGTCAGCCTTAATGATTGGAATTTCATTGCTTTTTGGAGTTTGAGTGGAAGAGTTACAACAGGTTTCTGAAATTTCGATCATGTCTAAGAAGCCTTAATGGGACATGTGAAACCGTAAGGTTTTTTGTCTATGGAATTTCATCGCTTTTTTTAAATTTATTTTTTTTATTCAGAAATGTAAAATTTCACTTAAAGAATAAACATTTGATTTTTTAAATGTTTAATGAAAATGTTCGTATAACATCACTGTTCTGTGCAAAATTATTTTATTAACCAAACCAAATTGTTTAAGGTCCGTACACACTTAACGATTTAATGAGCGACGTCGCTCATTTTATCGTTAAGTGTGTATGCAGCCAGCGACAAACGATGCGCGGCCCCGCGGGTCGGCAACAATCTTCGCTGTCGGTAGGGCATGCAGGAAGGATGTGGACTGTCGTCCACGACCTTCATGCAGGGCTGGCGGGGGCGTGACGTCACTGAGCGATATGAGCGGTCATATCGCTCAGTGTGTACAGTCGGCCGCCGGCCGGCCCGGGAGGGGAAACATTAGACGATGTAGCTCACAGAGCGACATCGTTTAATGTGTACGGGCCTTTAGACTTTGGTCAAAATATTTTGCTGCCTTTGCAGCTGATGCAGGGAGGGGGGTAGGCGGCAGCAGCCTGTAACTGAGGCTGGAGGTAGGCGTGAAATGCATTGCTTGTACGTGTGAGTGCGTGGTGTCAGGTGCTGCGCGTGTATATGTGTGTGTGTGTCAGGTGCTGCCTGTGTATGTGTGTGTCAGCTCCTGTGTGTATGTGTGTGTCAGGTGCTGCGTGTATATATGAGTGTGTCTGATGGTGCGTGTGTATGCGTCAGCTGCCGCGTGCGTGTGTGTGTGTGTGTGTGTGTGTGTGTGTCAGGTGTTGCGGGTGTATATGTGTGTGAGTATCAGGTGCTCCGCGTGTGTACAAGTGTATGTCTGGTGCTGTGCATGAATACGTATGTCTGTGTCAGGTGATGCGCGTGTACATGAGTGTGCGTCAGGTGCTGCGCGTGTACATGAGTGTGCATTAGGTGCTGCGCGTGTACATGAGTGTGCGTCAGGTGCTGCGTGTGTACATGAGTGTGCGTCAGGTGCTGCGCGTGTACATGTGTGTGCGTCAGGTGCTGCGCGTGTACATGTGTGTACCTCAGGTGCTGCACGTGTCTATGTGTGTGTGAGTAAGGCACTGCGTGTGTATGTGTGTGTCTGATGGTGTGCGTGTATATGCATGTGTCAGGTGCTGCGTGTATATGCATGTGTCAGGTGCTGCGTGTATATGCATGTGTCAGGTGCTGCGTGTATATGCATGTGTCAGGTGCTGCGTGTATATGCATGTGTCAGGTGCTGCATGTTTATTTTATTGTGTATAATGGTACGTGTGTGTGTCAGGTGCCGCACGTGTATGTGTGTGTGTGTCAGGTGTTGCGCGTGTATGTGTGGGTCAGGTGCTGCATGTTTATTTTATTGTGTCTGATGCTACGTGTGTGTGTGTCAGGTGCCGCACGTGTATGTGTGTGTGTCAGGTGTTGCGCGTGTATGTGTGTGTCAGGTGCCGCGCGTGTATGTGTGTGTCAGGTGCCGTTCCCCTTCTTCCCATCCCAGCTCTCTCTGTAGAATACAGCTCTGCACCCAGAGAGAGGGAAAGACTAGGGGGCTGATCACTGCACTGCTCACTTTTTGGTCATGAGTTCGGCCTCCTGTTTCTTCCAGTGCTGTGTTCCTGCAGCCTAGCCCTCCCTGTTGTGCCAGAGAATCAGCCCTTCCTTCCCCTGACAGAGAGAGAGAGCCCGAGGCAGATACACTCTTCCCGTAGCTGGCCTACCCCCAGTACTTCAGCACTGGCCATGCGGCAGTCAACAAAGGAGACCAGCAGGGGGTTCTGGCAGCATCAGCTGTGGCCGCAGCTGGATCGGGGAGGCCTGCAGTGTCTGAGGTGGGCAACACTTCCTCCGCCGCTGTCACCTTCCCCTGCCGGAGAGAAAGCCAGAGACATACCCTTCCCGCAGCTGGGAAACCCCTAGTACCTCAGCGCTGGACAGGCAGAAGTCTATGGAGGGGACCGGCAGGGGTTTCGGGCCGCAGCAGTAGCAGCGGCCGCAGTCAGATCAGGGAGGCCTGCAGGGTCAGAACTGGGCAGCACTTCCACCAACACTGTCACCTCTGTGCTGGGCATGTACACCAGTCCGTACGGACGGAGGTGTCCACAACAGGCAGCAGTATAATGAGTCAGACAAACTCATTACACGCTGCCCACTGCTGCGCCGCATGCCCTCAATGGAGGAAGCCTAGATGCGGTCCCCAGCGGCAGCGAGGGAGAAGGGTGATCACATCACCCTTCAACCCGGCACCTCACAATCAGCTGGGGATCTGCAGTAGCTTCATCTCTCTCTTTCTCTCCCTCTCTGACAGCACAGCAGCCCCTCTGGGTCCCATGTAGCTCTGCCCCCCTGCTCACAGTTCACTCGGCCTCTCCTGATTAAAAAGAAAATAAGAGCCTGACCTGCTGCTCAGATGCGAGGAGGGGACGGGCGGTAGGTCCTCTGTGAGTACACTACACAGTCAAAATTAACTCTGACTCCTCACAACAGTGTGGACTGCAGGCGACGTCAGATGCCAATTTGGGTGTGCTTGCCGCACTACCTGCCCATCAAGCCCAACGTGGCATTTTGTATTAGGAACCCTATAACAGCATTCCGACATCCCTCCCTATGACGCTGCCATCCATACACTGCCGCTCTCATACATCCGTACACCGCCACTCTCATACATCCGCACACTGCCGCTCTCACACAACTGTACACTGTTGCTCTCATACATCCATACACTGCCGCTCTCATACATCCGTACAACCCCGCTCTCATACATCCGTACAACCCCGCACTCTTACAGCCGCCCCAGAGATATCAGTGTACTGGGCCCCGAGATTTCTGTTGCTGGCCCTGACCCTCAGGGGCGTATCTACCCCTTGGCCAGGGGTGATATGGAGATAGTGGTTGACTGAGGCAGGGGTGACAGAGATAGTGGGTGACTAAAGCAGGGGTGACTGGTATAGTGGGTGACTGAGGCAGGGGTCGCAGGTATAGTGGTTAACTGAGGCAGCGGTGACTGGGAGATAGTGGGTAACTGGGGCAGGGGTGACAGGGAAAGTGTGTGACTCAGGCAGGGGTGATAGGGAGATAGTGGGCAGCAGATCACTGCCTCGCTGACAGCAGCACATCCCTGCTTCACTGACAGCAGCACATACCTGCCTCACTTATAGCAGCACATCCCTGCCTCACTGGCAGCAGCAGATCCCTGCCTCACTGGCAGCAGCAGATCACTGCTTCACTGACAGCAGCACATCCCTGCCTCACTGGCAGCAGCAGATCCCTGCCTTACTGACAGCTGTATTCAGACCTGATCTCTGCTGTGCATATTCACACAACAGGAGATCAGGTCTGAAGTGTGTGTGTGTGTGCTGGTGCCGCAGTGCACCGGCACATGCCAGAGATGCGATCAGCATCTCTGCCCAGTGAGCGCCTCTGCCAACACATACTTATCTTGCATATGAGATCTCTTGATCATGAAGATAGTTCTCACAGGGTGAGGTTCATCCATTACATTTTAAAGTAGGAAGGTACAAATTACATATTCAAATTACATATATGTGCTGGATTCAAATATTTTCCCCCCTTCCTTTCTCAATTGTGCCCATCAGCAGCTATTCTAATGTTGCTGCCAATGGGTGTGACACATTCATTTCTTCTGTGGGGTACACTGGACTCCACAAGGATTCACATTGTGGTGTAGAGTAGGATCTTGATCTGAGGCACCAACAGGCTCAAAGCTTTTGACTGTTCCCAAGATGCTCAGCGCCCCCTGCTCTATAACCTCGCTTCCATGAACAGGGAGCTCAGTTTGTAGTTGGTGCCTTCAGTAGCAGGACACTTAACAGGGGGCTGCCTCAGGCAGCCTATACTTAGCTATTAATTTTGACAAGAAAAGAAGAACTTTTTTTATAAGAATGTACAAGGGCTGCAGCAGGCTAGGTCTAATAGACATCTTTACTGCAGCTCCGTCACTCCCAGCGGCGCAGTATACTCCCGTGCCCTGGTTGCTGGGTCACTGCAGCGGAGGCTCCGGTTTCTTCCTAAGGTCAGTCACACACACACCGCCCTCCGGGATCACGAGGCCGCTGATGAAAGGGAGGTAAGGGGCTTCTGTGCCCACACTATACCGTGATCCAGCATGGCTGTAGGGGGCGGGCCGTGTGCGCACTGGCGTGGACACGGATTACTGGGCAGCCGCTCCACTAGCCACCAGGGACAGTTAAGGAGCACAGCTCTGGGGTTTTTTCTCCTATATTAACCCCATTTTGTACTACCCGCAGTGCATTGTGATAGGTAATGGGGCCTGATTCAGGTTGGATCGCAATCAAACTGCAAAAACTGCTAAGAGCATACGCATCCGCCTGCATTTTCTGCGGCACCCCGCAGATAATGCGATCACCTCTGCCTGTGAATCGGTGAAGGGGGGGGGGGAGGGGGGTCAACAACACTCCATTTCCATGCTAACAAATTTGTTCTCTGAAAAGTGTCCACAAAGCACAGCTCTGGGGGGTTTTCTCCTATATTAACCCCATTTTGTACTACCTGCAGTGCATTGTGATAGGTAATAGAGCCTGATTCAGGTTGGATTGCAATCACAATAAGCAATCCAACTGCAAAAATTGCTAAGAGCATACGCATGCGCCTGCATTTTCTGTGACTGTCAATCGGTGCGGGGGGGGGTCAGCAACACTCCATTTCAAAGTCGGAGATGGAGCGGTGCGGGGGCAGGGCTTCAACGGAGAAACAGGAGGCGTGGTCAGAGCGGCTGCATGACATCACATGCAGCCGTTGCGATCACAAAAATGGTGGCGGCTTCCTGCGCACACGTACAGTCTGCACCAACAGGAGGCTAACCCATTTTTTATGATCACGCTGAACTGCACTGAGACTGCAATTTCAGCGTGGTCAAGAAGGGAGGCGGCATGCTGGGTGGCCATGCCCTGTGATGGGTGGCCCCAGCATGCGAACCAAAGGATTGCAAATTCTGTTACTTAGCAGAATTTGCAATCCTTACTGAATTAGGCCATTGATTACAAAATTGTAAACAATATTTGAAGTTTTTCTTCAGGGACTAACACAAAAGATGCTTGGGGCTACTAACACATGGGTAAGCCACGTAAAGCTTCCCATGGGTCAGTGGCATCACAACGGGGTTGCGGCACACACCCGAGTGTCACCCGCCAAGTGGGGTGACACCAAAGTGCCGGCTCTTCTTCAGTGACAGAATATGGGTGTTTCACTGTGACATTACGTGCAACACCCAGTTTCTGTCACTGTGCAGGAGCCAGCACCACTCACACACTAGTCCCCGGGTACAGCCCCCAACCCCCGGGATACCCGCAGCAACAAAATGGTGATTCAGGCCACGCCCCTACCTATGAGACCATGCCTCCTTTTTACCATTGCGCTGCTTATCTGCGCGCACTGCATTACAATCTCCCTCGCCGCCTCTCTGGGTGTCACCAGTGATAGTGACACCTCTGCCATGCTTGTAGCAGCTGGTCCTAAGATCTACGCCTCCAGCCCTGAGTGTTTTCCCTTGTGACTTGTTGATCATCATAGCGAAGCAGATGCTTACAGAAAACTGCAGGGGTTTAGATTGAAAAGAAAAACATTGACGAACCCATCATTTCAGCGACAGGGTCTGCCACACGACTGACTGAAATGACTGGTTGGTTTGGGCCCCCACCAAAAAAGAATCAATCAATCTCTCCTTGCACAAACTGGCTCTACAGAGGCAAGATGTCCACCTCATCATCCTCCGATTCCTCACCCCTTTCACTGTGTACATCCCCCTCCTCACAGATTATTAATTCGTCCCCACTGGAATCCACCATCTCAGATCCCTGTGTACTTTCTGGAGGCAATTGCTGGTGAATGTCTCCACGGAGGAATTGATTATAATTAATTTTGATGATCATCATCTTCTCCACATTTTCTGGAAGTAACCTCGTACGCCGATTGCTGACAAGGTGAGCGGCCGCACTAAACACTCTTTCGGAGTACACACTGGAGGGAGGGCAACTTAGGTAGAATAAAGCCAGTTTGTGCAAGGGCCTCCAAATTGCCTCTTTTTCTCCACCATTCTTTCAAAGGTGACAGAATCATATGCAGTGACAGTAGACGAGATGTCAGTAATCGTTGCCAGGTCCTTCAGTCTGGACCAGATGTCAGCACTCACTCCAGACTGCCCTGCATCACCGCCAGCGGGTGGGCTCGGAATTCTTAGCCTTTTCCTCGCACCCCCAGTTGCGGGAGAATGTGAAGGAGGAGCTGTTGACGGGTCACGTTCCGCTTGACTTGACAATTTTCTCACCAGCAGGTCTTTGAACCTCTGCAGACTTGTGTCTGCCGGAAAGAGAGATACAATGTAGGTTTTAAATCTAGGATCGAGCACGGCGGCCAAAATGTAGTGCTCTGATTTCAACAGATTGAATCCTGGTTAAGCAAATTAAGGACTCCATCCACAAGTCCCACATGCCTAGTTGAATCACTCTGTTTTAGCTCCTCCTTCAATGTCTCCAGCTTCTTCTGCAAAAGCATGATGAGGGGAATGACCTGACTCAGGCTGGCAGTGTCTGAACTGACTTCACGTGTGGAAAGTTCAAAGGGTTGCAGAACCTTGCACAACGTTGAAATCATTCTCCACTGCGCTTGAGTCAGGTGCATTCCCCCTCCTTTGCCTATATCGTGGGCAGATGTATAGGCTTGAATGGCCTTTTGCTGCTCCTCCATCCTCTGAAGCATATAGAGGGTTGAATTCCACCTCGTTACCACCTCTTGCTTCAGATGATGGCAGGGCAGGTTCAGGAATGTTTGGTGGTGCTCCAGTCTTCGGCATGCGGTGGCTGAAGGCAGAAAGTGGCCCGCAATTCTTCGGGCCACCGACAACATCTCTTGCACGCCCCTGTCGTTTTTTAAATAATTCTGCACCACCAAGTTCAATGTATGTGCAAAACATGGGACGTGCTGGAATTTGCCCAGATGTAATGCACGCACAATATTGGTGGCGTTGTCCGATGTCACAAATCCCCAGGAGAGTTCAATTGGGGTAAGCCATTCTGCGATGATGTTCCTCAGTTTCCGTAAGAGGTTGTCAGCTGTGTGCCTCTTATGGAAAGCGGTGATACAAAGCGTAGCCTGCCTAGGAACGAGTTGGCAATTGCGAGATGCTGCTACTGGTGCCGCCGCTGCTGTTCTTGCTGCGGGAGGCAATACATCTACCCAGTGGGCTGTCACAGTCATATAGTCCTGAGTCTGCCCTGCTCCACTTAACCACAGACAAGTGGACATTGGGTACAACTGCATTTTTTAGGACACTGGTGACTCTTTTTCTGAGGTCTGTGTACATTTTCGGTATCGCCTGCCTAGAGAAATGGAACCTAGAGGGTATTTGGTACCGGGGACAAAGTACCTCAATCAAGTCTCTAGTTGCCTCTAAATTAACGATGGATACCGGAACCACGTTTCTCACCACCCAGACCTGAGTTATCCGCTTTGCAGCAGGATGACTGCTGTGATATTTCATCTTCCTCGCAAAGGACTGTTGGACAGTCAATTGCTTACTGGAAGAAGTACAAGTGGTCTTCCGACTTCCCCTCTGGGATGACGATCGACTCCCAGCAGCAACAACAGCAGCGCCAGCAGCAGTAGGCGTTACACTCAAGGATGCATCGGAGGAATCCCAGGCAGGAGAGGACTCGTCAGACTTGCCAGTGACATGGCCTGCAGGACTATTGGCTCTCCTGTCTAAGGAGGAAATTGACACTGAGGGAGTAGGTGGTGTGGTTTGCAGGAGCTTGGTTACAAGAGGAAGGGATTTAGTGGTTAGTGGACTGCTTCCGCTGTCATCCAAAGTTTTTGAACTTGTCACTGACTTATGATGAATGCGCTGCAGGTGACGTATAAGGGAGGATGTTCCGAGGTGGTTAACGTCCTTATCCCTACTTATTACAGCTTGACAAAGGCAACACACGGCTTGACACCTGTTGTCCGCATTTGTGTACAGGATGCATACCTTCATGTCCCCATTTATCCACCTCATCAGGCGTAACTCAGATTTGCGGTACAGGACTGTCATTGCCAATTTCAGACGTTGCTGTTTGGTCTCTCCATGGCCCTGAGAATTTTCACCAAGGTAATGGCGGAAATGATGGTGCTCCTGTGCAAGCAAGGTGTCACAATTATCCCGTACTTGGGCGATCTCATAAAAGCGAGATCAAGAGAGCAGTTGCTGAACAGCGTATCACTTTCACTGAAAGTGTTACAGCAACACGGCTGGATTTTCAATATCCCGAAGTCGCAGTTGATTCCTACTACTCGTCTGTCTTTCTTGGGCATGATTCTGGACACAGACCAGAAGAGGGTTTATCTCCTGATAGAAAAGGCCCAGGAACTCATGACTCTTGTCAGGAACCTATTGAAACCAAAACAGGTGTCAGTGCATCACTGCACTCGAGTCCTGGGAAAGATGGTGGCATCATACGAGGCCATTCCATTCGGCAGGTTCCATGCGAGGACTTTCCAATGGGACCTACTGGACAAGTGGTCCGGGTCACATTTACAGATGCATTGGTTGATCACCCTGTCCCCCAGGGTCAGGGTATCACTCTTGTGGTGGCTGCAGAGTGCTCACCTTCTCGAGGGACGCAGATTCAGCATTCAGGGCTGGATCCTGGTGACCACAGACGCAAGCCTCCAAGTTTGGGGAGCAGTCACACAGGGAAGAAATTTCCAAGGTCTTTGGTCAAGTCAAGAGACTTGTCTTCACATCAACATCCTGGAACTAAGGGCCATATACAATGCCCTACGTCAAGCGGAGACCTTACTTTGCGACCAACCGGTTCTGATCCAGTCAGACAACGTCACCGCAGTGGCTCATGTAAACCGCCAAGGCGGCACAAGAAGCAGAGTGGCGATGGCACAAGCCACCAGAATTCTTCGCTGGGTGGAGAATCACGCAAGCGCACTGTCAGCAGTGTTCATTCCGGGAGTGGACAACTGGGAAGCAGACATCCTCAGCAGACACGACCTACATCCGGGAGAGTGGGGACTTCATCAGGAAGTCTTTGCACAGATTACAAGTCGGTGGGAACTGCCACAGATAGACATGATGCCGTCCCGGCTCAGCAAAAAGCTACAGAGGTATTGCGCAAGGTCAAGAGACCCTCAGGCAGTAGCTGTAGACGCCCTAGTGACACCGTGGGTGTTCCAGTCGGTCTATGTATTTCCTCCTCTTCCTCTCATACCCAAGGTGTTGAGGATAATAAGACAAAGAGGAGTGAGAACAATCCTCATTGTTCCAGATTGGCCACGGAGGACCTGGTATCCGGATCTGCAGGAAATGCTCACAGAAGATCTGTGGCCTCTCCCTCTAAGACAGGACCTGTTGCATCAGGGGCCCTGTCTGTTCCAAGACTTACCGCGGCTGCGTTTGACGGCATGGCGGTTGAATGCCGGATCCTAGCATTCCGGTTGAGGTCATCCCTACGCTGATAAAGGCTAGGAAGGATGTAACGTTAAAACATTACACCGTATATGGCGAAATTATGTTTCTTGGTGTGAGGCCAGGAATGCTCCTACGGAAGAATTCCATCTGGGCCGTTTCCTTCACTTCCTACAAACTGGAGTGAATTTGGGCCTAAAATTAGGCTCTATTAAGGTCCAGATTTCGGCCTTATCCATTTTCTTTCAAAAAGAATTGGCTTCTCTTCCAGAAGTTCAGACTTTTGTAAAAGGAGTGCTGCATATTCAGCCTCCTTTTGTGCCTCCGGTGGCACCTTGGGACCTTAACGTGGTGTTAAGTTTTCTAAAATTACACTGGTTTGAACCACTTAAAACAGTGGAGTTAAAATATCTCACATGGAAGGTGGTCATGTTATTAGCCTTGGCTTCGGCTAGGCGAGTGTCGGAATTAGCGGCTTTGTCACATAAAAGCCCATATTTGGTATTCCATGTGGATAGAGCGGAATTGCAGACCCGTCCTCAATTCCTACCAAAAGTGGTCTCATCTTTTCATATGAACCAACCTATTGTGGTGCCTGTGGCTACGCGTGACTTGGAGGATTCCGAGTTACTTGATGTGGTTAGGGCTTTGAAAATTTACGTGGCCAGGACGGCTAGAGTCAGGAAAACTGAAGCGCTGTTTGTCCTGTATGCAACCAACAAGATTGGTGCCCCTGCTTCAAAGCAGGCTATTGCTCGCCGGATTTGTAACACGATTCAGCAAGCGCATTCTATGGCTGGATTGCAGTTACTGAAATCGGTCAAGGCCCATTCCACGAGGAAAGCGGGCTCTTCTTGGGCAGCTGCCCGAGGGGTCTCGGCACTACAGCTGTGTCAAGCTGCTACTTGGTCGGGTTCACACACCTTTGCAAAATACTATAAGTTTGATACCCTGGCTGAGGAGGAACTCATGTTTGCTCAATCGGTGCTGCAGGGTCATCCGCACTCTCCCGCCCGTTTTGGAGCATTGGTATAATCCCCATGGTCCTTACGGAGTCCCCAGCATCCTCTAGGACGTTAGAGAAAATAAGATTTTAAACCTACTGGTAAATCTTTTTCTCGTAGTCCGTAGAGGATGCTGGGCGCCCGTCCCAAGTGCGGACTACTTCTGCAATACTTGTATATAGTTATTGCTTCAATAAGGGTTATGTTATAGTTGCATCGGTCCTGCACTGATGCTATGTTGTTTTTTCATACTGATAACTGGGTAGTTTATCACAAGTTATACGGTGTGATTGGTGTGGCTGGTATGAATCTTGCCCTGGATTAACAAAATCCTTTCCTCATACTGTCCGTCTCCTCTGGGCACAGTTTCTCTAACTGTGGCATAGAGGGAGGAGCCAGTGCACACCCAGAACTAAAGTCTTTCTTAAAGTGCCCATGTCTCCTGTGGACTACGAGAAAAAGATTTACCGGTAGGTTTAAAATCTTATTTTCTACTTTATTCTTTTCTATCCTAGTTTATTACGACCAACTCTCATCCAAGGAGTTTGATATTCTACTACCTGCATGCAATTTAAATTGCTTAAATTGTTTATATGGTTGATTTGTCCTTCACAATCCATAATCTGCAACTTGGATGTACTTGTGTCATTGAAAATCTTATAATAAAAATGTATATACAGATACTCAACCTGTATATTGAAAAAAAAAAGTTATAAGACATATGCATTCAATATTTGAAGAAACAAAATAAAATAAAGCTATCTATTGGGTTTCACTAACAAGCACATTGGAAGACTTGACTACTGTTAAAAGACATGCATTACATGGTATAGAGCCACAAACCACAATGTAGTAAAATAAAAACAAACTTACATGTGTATCAAACCTATGTGAGGCTTACATTGATAGTGCAAGATCAACACTCTATCAACTGTGCAAACTAGACTGCACATAAATGCCATAAATGTCACGCAGCCGTCACGGCCCGCCCCCATACGGTCCGGTCATGTCTGCGTTGTCCTGACTGTGCCCCCAAAATGGCGGCACAACGCCGCTGGCCCGACTCCTCCTGCCCAGTGACCGCCTCTGCCTGTCAATCAGGCAGAGGCGCTCACTGGGCAGAGATGCTGATCGCATCTCTGGCATGTGCCGGTGCACTGCGGCACCAGCACACACGCACTTCAGACCTGATCTCCTGTTGTGTGAATATGCACAGCAGGGATCAGGTCTGAATTAGGCCCTATATACAGCTGTCAGTAAGGCAGGGATGTGCTGCTGCCAGTGAGGCAGGGATGTGCTGCTGGTAGTGAAGCAGTGATGTGCTGCTGTCAGCGAAGCAGTGCTGTGCTGCTGTCAGCGAGACAGGGATGTGCTGCTGTCAGCGAGGCAGGGATGTGCTGCTGTCAGCGAAGCAGGGATGTGCTGCTGTCAGCGAAGCAGGGATGTGCTGCTGTCAGCGAGGCAGGGATGTGCTGCTGTCAGCGAGGCAGGGATGTGCTGCTGTCAGCGAAGCAGGGATGTGCTGCTGTCAGTGAAGCAGGGATGTGCTGCTGTCAGCGAGGCCGGGATGTGCTGCTGTCAGCGAGGCAGGGATGTGCTGCTGTCAGCGAGGCAGGGATGTGCTGCTATAAGTGAGGTAGGGATGTGCTGCTGTCATTGAAGCAGGAATGTGCTGCTGCAGTGAGGCAGAGATATGCAGCCCACTATCTCCCTATCACCCCTGCCTGAGTCACACACTTTCCCTGTCACCCCTGCCTCAGTTACCCACTATCTCCCAGTCACCGCTGCCTCAGTCAACCACTATATCTGCGATCCCTGCCTCAGTCACCCACTATACCAGTCACCCCTGCTTTAGTCACCCACTGTCACCCTATCACCCCTGCTTCAGTCACCCACTATCCCTGTCAACCCTGCCTCAGTCACCCACTATCTCCCAGTCACCCCTGCCTCAGTCAGCCACTATCCCTGTCACCCCTGCCTCAGTCTCTTACTGTCCCTGTCACCCCTGCCACAGTCATCCACTATCTCCCTATCACCCCTGCCTTAGTCATTTATTATACCTGTCACCCACTTTCTTCCCATACTTACCCAACCCCTTCCTATCACCCCTCCCTCAGTAACCCACTATCTCCCTGTCACCCACTATCTCCCAGTCACCCCGGCCTCAGTCACCCACTATCTCCCACTCATACATGCTTCAGTCACCCACTATCTCCCAGTCATCCCTGCCTCAGTCACCTACTGACACCAGTGCAGACATTTCTGCTGCGGCCTCTCCACTCTCCAGCGTGAACGTCCTGACGACTGAGGAAATCCGCTTCCTAGTTGAGGACTCCGGGAATGAACACTGCCGATATTGCTGTCAGATGACTTTCTACCCAACGGAGGATTTTTGATACTTCCAGCTTTGCCATGCAGTTTCGAGTGCCGCCTTGATGATTTGTGTACACTACCGTGGTGGCGTTGTCAGATTGTACTTGAACAGGTCTGTTCTGTACTAGAGGCAGGGCCAGTGTCAATTAATTGAACACTGCCTGCAATTCCAGAATGTATATCAGGAGGAGAGATTCCTCCCTGGTCCACCGACCCTGGAGAAAGTGTTGCTCCAACACCATGGCCCAGCCCAAAAGACTGGCATCCATTGTCAGGAGGACACAGTTGGAGATCTAGAAGGGATGGCCCCTGCTCAACTGTTGGTCCTGTAGCCACCAGCTCAGTGTCAGACGAACCTCCGGAGTCAAGGAGATCATTTGAGACATCATCCGATGAGGCAGGCCGTCCCACTTGGAGAGGATTAACCTCTGCAGAGGGCGGTAATGAAATTGAGCGTACTCTACCATATCGAAAGCCGACACCATGAGGTCTAGTACTTGCATCGCTGTGTGTATCAACACTCTTGGGCGAGAGAGGACGATACTGTCCTGAATTTTCAGGACTTTCTCTGGAGACAGAAACAATTGTTGGCTGTGTGTGTCCAGCAGTGCCCCTAGGTGCACAATGTTCCGAGCAGGGACCAGCGAGGACTTTTTTCAGTTGATGAGCCACCCGTGGACTTTTAGGAATTGGACCGCCAGTTCCAGATAACTGTGGAGAACCTCTTGGGAGTTCACCAGGATCAGCAAGTCGTCCAGATTTGGCAGGATCCTGATTCTCTGATGGTGAAGGGTCGTCATCACGGCCATGACCTTGGTGAATATCCGAGGTGCCGTGGCCAAACCAGAAGGCAGGACTTGAAATCCAAAAACAAACCAGGCACAACACTGCTTAGCTTCCATCATCAGATGAGATTGGACCAGTGGCGTAACTACTGCCCCCGCAGTCCTCGTGGTGGCTTGGGGGCGAGGGGCTGCGGGGGCGCCACTGATTTACAGCAGACTGACATGCGGACGAGCGTCCGCATGTCAGTCTGCAGTCTCCTTCCCTCCGCCGCTTTTTGGAGGGACACGGAGGGCACACAGCGCGCCTCCCTGTGTCCCTCCTGCTGCATCATCTCCGGCGGCCGCGGGTCTAATAGGGGGAAGTGCCGTCCGTGAGCTCTAATTGGCTCACGAACTGGCACTTCCCCCTATTAGACCCGCGGCCGCCGGAGATGATGCAGCAGGAGGGACACAGGAGAGACGAGCTGTGCCCTCCGTGTCCCTCCAAAAAGCGACGGCAGGGGGGGGGGTAAATATCTGGCACTGGGGGCATATATGGCACGGGGGGAGGGAGGAATATCTGGCACTGGGGCATTTCTGGCACTGGGGGGAATATCTGGCACTGGGGGCATATCTGGCACTGGGGGGGATATCTGGCACTGGGGCATATATGGCACTGGGGGGGAATATCTGGCACTGGGGGCATATATGGCACTGGGGGGGGGTATCTGGCACTGGGGGCATATATGGCACGGGGGGCATATATGGCACTGGGGGGGAATATCTGGCACTGGGGGCATATGTGTACCTGGCACATGGGGACGACGACTATATTTGGCACTGGGGCATGTAAGTACCTGGCACCGTGGGGGAATATCTGGCACTGGGGACATATGTGGCACTGGGAGCACAGCCCTAGCAACAAGGACTACCTCCTAGCAACGAGCATGACACCCAGTGCATGAAACATCTGGCAACGAGCATGACACCCAGTGCATGAAACACCTGGCAACGAGCATGACACCCAGTGCATGAAACCCCTGGCAACGAGCATGACACCCTGAGCATGAAAACCCCTGGCACCGTGCATGGAACCAAGAGCATGAAACCCCTGGCAACGAGCATGACACCCAGTGCATGAAACCCCTGACAACGAGCAGGTAATTGAAAAGTAATTAGAAGCCTTACTGTAGGACTTAATGTGTAATGGGCATTACGGTGTGTGGCATAATGTATCACGGACATTGCGGTGTGTGTCATAATGTGTCGCAGGCATTACGGTGTATGGTATACTATATCGCGGGCATTGTGATATGTGGTATAATGTCTCAGGGTCATTGCAGTGTGTGGCATAATGTATCACGGACATTGCGGTGTGTGTCATAATGTGTCAGGCATTACGGTGTGTGGTATACTATATCACGGGCATTGTGGTCAGTGGCGGTTCTTGCCACGGGCAAGCAGGACTTTTGCCCGGGGCGCCGCCTTCCGGAGGGCGCTGGCGCCATCCGGAGGGCGCCGCACCGTGGCAAGATCCGCCACTGCTGCCCGCTGTGTCCCCCGTCCGCCTCCGCTGCCCGCTGCCGTCCCCGTCCTCGGCGCCTCCTGTGAAGGGAACTAGACGCTATGCGTCTAGTTTCCCTTCGTGGAGAGTAACTGCTGAGCGGTGCGCGATGACGTCATCGCGCACCGCACAGCAAAGGTCCTCTCCATGAAGGGAACTAGACGCATAGCGTCTAGTTTCTCTTCGTGGAGAGGACCTTTTGCTGTGCGGTGCACGATGACGTCATCGCGCACCGCTCAGCATTCAAGCGGCGCTTTCAATGTACAGGGGGCGTGACTCACCACGCCCCCTGTATTAGGCCACGCCCTTTCCTGCCCGGGGCGCTCTGCGCCCTTGAACCGGCCCTGATTGTGGTATGTGGTATAATGTCTCAGGGTCATTGCAGTGTGGCATAATACATAACGGGCATTGCGATGTGTGGCATAGGGTATAACGGGCAGGGCATTGCGGTATGTGTCACAGGCATTACGGTGTATGGTATACTATATCACGGGCATTGTGGTATAATGTCTCAAGGTCATTGCAGTGTGTGGCATAATGTGTCACAGGCATTGTATGTGCTATAATGTATCGGGCATTGCAGTGTGTGGCATAATGTATCACGGACATTGCGGTGTGTGTCATAATGTGTCACAGACATTGTATGTGCTATAATGTATCAGGGGCATTGCAGTGTGTAGCATAATGTATAACGGGCATTGCGATTCCTGTCATAATGTGTCACAGGCATTACGGTGTGTGGCATAATGTGTCACAGACATTACGGTGTGTGGCATAATGTGTCGGGGGCATTACAGTGTGTGCATATTGTGTCGTGCATTATTGTGTGCGGCATAATGTCTAAGGGCCATTGCAGTATGTGGCATAATGTATACTGGGCATTACTATAAGGAGGAAAAATGACAAATAATGTAAGGGGCATGAATCAGGATTATTTTTCTTTCCTGTGGTGGCCAACGTATGGGCGTGCAGGTTGCAAAACTGGGGTATAAGGTAGTCTTTTCCTGCAATGCCACGCCCCTTTATGCGAAACCACGCCCACTCCAACAAAACCACGCCCCTTTTTTGACGCGCGCACCTTAGGCGCGCGCATATTTATCCCTTTCTTGCTCCCAATTATGGAGCATGAAGGGGGGGGGGCGCCGAAGAATTTTTTGGCTTGGGGGAGAAAAATTTCTAGTTACGCCACTGGATTGGACATATCCAGTGTGATGCGGCTGTAGATGATTTTTGCTGTTTCTAACTTCTACATCAATGAATAAGTTTCAAAATAGAATGCATCAAGAGAACGGTGTTGGTAGTATAAAACTACCTACAGCACCTGGTATTCCCAGGTGGTCTCACATCCAAGAACAAACCAGGCCTAAGATCAGGTGATATTGGGCATATACAGTGTGGTGTGGCTGTAGATGAGCTTAGTGGTTTCTGTTAGAGTTCTTCTACTTCTAACTACTCGTACATAAATGAATAAGCGGACGATTTATTAAACCTGGTGAAATGATAATTTGCATGGTGATAAAGTACCAGCCAATCAGCTCCTAATTGCCATGTCACAGGCTGGGTTTGAAAAATGACAGTTAGGAGCTGACTGGCTGGTACTTTATCACCTTGCACTTTATCAGTTCACCAGGCTTAATAGATCTGCCCCAATGTTTCAAAATGGAATGCATCAAGAGAACGGTGTTGGTATTGTAAAAATACACACAGCTCCTGGTATTTCCTGGTGGTCTCCCATCCAAGTACTAAAACCAGGACCAACACTGCTCAGCTTCCATGATCAGGAGAGATTGGGCAAATCCAGTGTGCTGTGGCTGTAGATGAGCTCGTGGTTTCTGTTAGAGCTCTTCTACTTCTAACTTCTGGTACATAAAAGAATATGTGTAAATATTAAATGTACAGTACCAAGAAAAGGGTGTTGGTAGTTTACCTAAAGAATCTGATAATACATGGATGGGAGACTGCTTGGTAGTAACAAAGTCCAATACTGCTTTGCTTCAAAGATCAAATGAGATTGGGCATATCCAGTGTGGTGTGGCTTTAGATAAGCTTTGTGGTTTCTGTTAGAGCTCTTCTACTTCTAACTACTGGTACATTAATGAATATGTATAAGGTTGTAGTTTATCCAATATCCCTTTACTACCTTACCTCCCCCTCCCCCTCCCCTCCCCTCCCCTCCCCTCCTTATAGCTTCCTTTGTTCTCTCCTCCTCGTGTGTGCGTTATTTGTTTTCTCATACGTCCTAGAGGATGCTGGGATCACATTAAGAACCATGGGGTATAGACGGGATCCGCAGGAGACATGGGCACTTTAAGACTTTCAAAGGGTGTGAACTGTCTCCTCCCTCTATGCCCCTCCTCCAGACTCCAGTTTTAGAATTGTGCCCAGTGAGACTGGATGCACTACAGGGGAGCTCTACTGAGTTTCTCTGAAAAGACTTATGTTAGTTTTTCTTATTTTCAGGGAGGCTGCTGGCAACAGTCTCCCTGCTCCGTGGAACTTAGGGGAGAGAAGTATGACCAACTTCTAGTGAGTTCAATGGCTCTGCTTCTGGCTGACAGGACACCATTAGCTCCTGAGGGTGCTGATCGCTGGGTACGCCTAGATGCCCACTCCCGTAGCCTGCCATCACCTCAAACTATCATACCCAGGATTCAAATCTATAACCTGTTGAATTCTAATCAAACACCCTACCCATTGAGCTACTTGATCCTGCATCTATTCTAACCTCCAAAAACAGATTCAGTTGCATTTTCCAGCGTGTTTTGTTTGCGCCTTTGCAAATGTCTTACATCGACAAACTTATTTAGTACTATTTTGCAAATAGGGTTACATTGTCGCAACATTGTGTTCCCTAATTGCTTGATTTTTTAAATGCAACAATTGATAAAGACACCTGATAATTGCTCTGTGGAGTGTTATTTTGTGTCTACTTCTTATCTACATTTAATTCCCTACCTCTAATCAAGGCATTTTTAAATGCTGGGGGCTGCCAGGACGTGAGGCCTACCTAGACTTTAGATCGGAATTTGAATGTACTTGTGAACTAACTTAATTTCCTACTTCTAAATTCATTCCTAAATTCACTACTTACATTAATCCTGTAGTTGGGCATTTTGAGCCTTCAATTGTGGGTATTTTTTTGTGTCCAGACCAGCAGCTGGTGGTGTGCATTTGCTGGAAAGGCATCGATATGCTGCATCTCCTGATGTGTGTCTCCCTCAAGTGGCTGTCAGCAAATGCATGCTAGACACCCCATTCCAAGCTGATTGTGACATCACGGAACATGCATCATAGAACAGGCATGCTAGAATATGGGTCTTCAACCTGCGACCCTCCAGCTGCTGTGGAACTACATATACCAGCATGCCCTGCCTCAGTTTTAGCATACCTTAATAGCAAAACTGTGGCAGGGCATGCTGGGATGTGTAGTTTCACAGCAGCTGGAGGGCCACAGGATGAAGACCCATGTGCTAGAGCCAAGCCGCAGGTACATTGAATGCTAGCAAGCTGAATGTTTAAATCCTTTTTGTTCCGCAGCATTCCAATGCGGAAGATTCCATGGAACCAGAGATTATTCCATTGAGAAGGACATGCTGCCTGGATGACTGCACTGTGCAAATTAAATCACGGAGCCAGTTGGCTTGTGGGTGGCTCTGGTGACTGGGTGGTTGGGTGGGCGGTGTGTCAGAGGTGGAGCACATGCAAATGAATGTGTATCATCCTGCTAGTGAGAGTGAAAACTCATGCAGGAGTGTGCCTGCTTGTCAGTGGGTTATGCACCTTGCCAGGCGTCAAATCTACATGGAGCAGCTGGAGGGGACAAGAGCAGGTTTGCAAAATATAGATAGAAGAGCATATATGCTGGCGCATTCTCCATGATTGTGTCAGCTTATGTTTTGGTGCACTGCACTTTCCTCCGCTAAGTTTTAGCCATTTTGGTTAAACGCAAGTGTAGTTGCTTCTCGCCCTTTTGGCTGTGATCTTGTATCGTGGTTGAAGAGTCTGCTGGAGGGATTGTTTTCTTCATTGACGAGAGACTGAAGATATTACAGGATGGAAGGCTTGGGAACACTATCTGTTTTTCAGTTGTGGAAGAGTTGAAAGACAGCTTTTACTTGCCAATATCTCTCTTTTGCAAAGAGCTACGCATTGGAAAATTCAGGGCTATACCGTGTAGATGAAGCACTAACAGGAGGCTTTAAAATTTTCATTCTAGTTTCCTTCGTTTGGGAGAAAAATGCAAAGGTACAAGACAGCTTTTCCTTGCCAATATCTCTCTTTTGCAAAGAGCTGCACATTGGAAAATTCAGGGCTATGCCGTGTAGATGATGGCCTAACAGGAGGCTTTAAAATTTTCTTTCTAGTGTCCTTCGTTTGGGAGAAAAATGCAAAGGTACAAGACAGCTTTTCCTTGCCAATATCTCTCTTTTGCAAAGAGCTACGCATTGGAAAATTCAGGGCTATGCCGTGTAGATGATGGCCTAACAGGAGGCTTTAAAATTTTCTTTCTAGTGTCCTTCGTTTGGGAGAAAAATGCAAAGGTACAAGACAGCTTTTCCTTGCCAATATCTCTCTTTTGCAAAGAGCTACGCATTGGAAAATTCAGGGCTATACCGTGTAGATGAAGCACTAACAGGAGGCTTTAAAATTTTCATTCTAGTGTCCTTCGTTTGGGAGAAAAATGCAAAGGTAGCTTGTGCCATCGCCACTCTGCTCCTTGTGCCGCCTTGGCGGTTTACATGAGCCACTGCGGTGACGTTGTCTGACTGGATCAGAACCGGTTGGTCGCAAAGTAAGGTCTCCGCTTGACGTAGGGCATTGTATATGGCCCCTAGTTTCAGGATGTTGATGTGAAGACAAGTCTCTTGACTTGACCAAAGACCTTGGAAATTTCTTCCCTGTGTGACTGCTCCCCAACCTTGGAGGCTTGCATCTGTGGTCACCAGGATCCAGTCCTGAATGCCGAATCTGCGTCACTCGAGAAGGTGAGCACTCTGCAGCCACCACAGGAGTGATACCCTGACCCTGGGGGACAGGGTGATCAACCAATGCATCTGTAAATGTGACCCAGACCACTTGTCCAGTAGGTCCCATTGGAAAGTATTCGCATGGAACCTGCCGAATGGAATGGCTTTGTATGATGCCACCATCTTTCCCAGGACTCGAGTGCAGTGATGCACTGACACAAGTTTTGGTTTCAATAGGTTCCTGACAAGAGTCATGAGTTCCTGGGCCTTTTCTATCGGGAGATAAACCCTCTTCTGGTCTGTGTCCAGAATCATGCCCAAGAAAGACAGACGAGTCGTAGGAACCAACTGCGACTTTGGGATATTGAAAATCCAGCCGTGTTGCTGTAACACTTTCAGTGAAAGTGATACGCTGTTCAGCAACTGCTCTCTTGATCTCGCTTTTATGAGATCGCTCAAGTACGGGATAATTGTGACACCTTGCTTGCGCAGGAAAACCATCATTTCCACCATTACCTTGGTGAAAATTCTCTGGGCCGTGGAGAGACCAAACAGCAACGTCTGAAATTGGCAATGACAGTCCTGTACCGCAAATCTGAGGTACGACTGATGAGATGGATAAATTTGGACATGAAGGTATGCATCCTGTACACAAATGCGGACAACAGGTGTCAAGCCGTGTGTTACCTTTGTCAAGCTGTAATAAGTAGGGGTAAGGACGTTAACCACCTCAGAACATCCTCCCTTATACGTCACCTGCAGCGCATTAATCATAAGTCAGTGACAAGTTCAAAAACTTTGGATGACAGCGGAAGCAGTCCACTGACCACTAAATCCCTTCCTCTTGTAACCAAGCTCCTGCAAACCACACCACCAACTCCCTCAGTGTCAATTTCCTCCTTAGACAGGAGAGCCAATAGTCCTGCAGGCCATGTCACTGGCAAGTCTGACGAGTCCTCTCCTGCCTGGGATTCCTCCGATGCATCCTTGAGTGTAACGCCTACTGCTGCTGGCGCTGCTTTTGTTGCTGCTGGGAGTCGATCGTCATCCCAGAGGGGAAGTCGGAAGACCACTTGTACTACTTCCAGTAGGCAATTGACTGTCCAACAGTCCTTTGCGAGGAAGATGAAATATCACAGCAGTCATCCTGCTGCAAAGCGGATAACTCAGGTCTTGTCAGCCTGGGTGGTGAGAAACGTGGTTCCGGTATCCATCGTTAATTCAGAGGCAACTAGAGACTTGATTGAGGTACTGTGTCCCCGGTACCAAATGCCATCTAGGTTCCATTTCTCTAGGCAGGCGATACCGAAAATGTACACAGACCTCAGAAAAAGAGTCACCAGTGTCCTAAAAAATGCAGTTGTACCCAATGTCCACTAGTCCACATGTCCGTGGTTAAGTGGAGCAGGGCAGACTCAGGACTATATGACTGTGACAGCCCACTGGGTAGATGTATTGCCTCCCGCAGCAAGAACAGCAGCGGCGGCACCAGTAGCAGCATCTCGCAAATGCCAACTCGTTCCTAGGCAGGCTACGCTTTGTATCACCGCTTTCCATAAGAGGCACACAGCTGACAACCTTTTACGGAAACTGAGGAACATCATCGCAGAATGGCTTACCCCAATTTGACTCTCCTGGGGATTTGTGACATCGGACAACGCCACCAATATTGTGCGTGCATTACATCTGGGCAAATTCCAGCACGTCCCATGTTTTGCACATACATTGAATTTGGTGGTGCAGAATTATTTAAAAAACGACAGGGGCGTGCAAGAGATGCTGTCGGTGGCCCGAAGAATTGCGGGCCACTTTCTGCATTCAGCCACCGCGTGCCGAAGACTGGAGCACCACCAAACATTCCTGAACCTGCCCTGCCATCCTCTGAAGCAAGAGGTGGTAACGAGGTGGAATTCAACCCTCTATATGCTTCAGAGGATGGAGGAGCAGCAAAAGGCCATTCAAGCCTATACATCTACCCAAGATATAGACAAAGGAGGGGGAATGCACCTGACTCAAGCGCAGTGGAGAATGATTTCAACGTTGTGCAAGGTTCTGCAATCCTTTGAACTTGCCACACGTGAAGTCAGTTCAGACACTGCCAGCCTGAGTCAGGTCATTCCCCTCATCAGGCTTTTGCAGAAGAAGCTGGAGACATTGATGGAGGAGCTAAAACAGAGCGATTCCGCTAGGCATGTGGGACTTGTGGATGGAGCCCTTAATTCGCTTAACCAGGATTCAATCTGTTGAAATCAGAGCAATAAATTTTGGCCACCGTGCTCGATCCTAGATTTAAAACCTACATTGTATCTCTCTTTCCTGCAGACACAAGTCTGCAGAGGTTCAAAGACCTGCTGGTGAGAAAATTGTCAAGTCAAGCGGAACGTGACCCGTCAACAGCTCCTCCTTCACATTCTCCCGCAACTGGGGGTGCGAGGAAAAGGCTAAGAATTCCGAGCCCACCCGCTGGCGGTGATGCAGGGCAGTCTGGAGTGAGTGCTGACATCTGGTCCGGACTGAAGGACCTGGCAACGATTACTGACATGTCGTCTACTGTCACTGCATATGATTCTGTCACCTTTGAAAGAATGGTGGAGGATTATATGAGTGACCGCATCCAGGTAGGCACGTCAGACAGTCCGTATGTATACTGGCAGGAAAAAGAGGCAATTTGGAGGCCCTTGCACAAACTGGCTTTATTCTACCTAAGTTGCCCTCCCTCCAGTGTGTACTCCAAAAGAGTGTTTAGTGCGGCCGCTCACCTTGTCAGCAATCGGCGTACGAGGTTACTTCCAGAAAATGTGGAGAAGATGATGATCATCAAAATTAATTATAATCAATTCCTC
Organism: Pseudophryne corroboree; assembly: GCF_028390025.1. Lineage (NCBI taxonomy): Eukaryota > Metazoa > Chordata > Amphibia > Anura > Myobatrachidae > Pseudophryne > Pseudophryne corroboree. Next base: position 43,913 of record NW_026970121.1, on the reverse strand, counting down.
CGTGGAGACATTCACCAGCAATTGCCTCCAGAAAGTACACAGGGATCTGAGATGGTGGATTCCAGTGGGGACGAATTAATAATCTGTGAGGAGGGCGATGTACACAGTGAAAGGGGTGAGGAATCGGAGGATGATGAGGTGAACATCTTGCCTCTGTAGAGCCAGTTTGTGCAAGGAGAGATTGATTGCTTCTTTTTTGGTGGGGGTCCAAACCAACCAGTCATTTCAGTCAGCCGTGTGGCAGACCCTGTTGCTGAAATGATGGGTTCGTCAATGTTTTTCTTTTCAATCTAAGCCCCTGCAGTTTTTTGTAAGAATCTGCTTCGCTATGATGATCAACAAGTCACAAGGGCAAACACTCAGGGCTGGAGGCGTAGATCTTAGGACCAGCTGCTACAAGCATGGCAAAGGTGTCACTATCATTGGTGACACCCAGAGAGGCAGCGAGGGAGATTGTAATGCAGTGCGCGCAGATAAGCAGCGCAATGGTAAAATGGAGGCATGGTCTCATAGGTAGGGGTGTGGCCTGTTGGCCTGAATCTCCATTTTGTTGCTCCGGGTATCCCGGGGGTTGAGTGCTGCACCCGGGGACTAGTGTGTGAGTGGTGCTGGCTCCTGCACAGTGACAGAAACTGGGTGTTGCACGTAATGTCACAGTGAAACACCCATATTCTGCCACTGAAGAGGAGCCGGCACTTTGGTATCACCCCCCTTGGCGGGTGACACTCGGGTGTGGGCCGCAACCCCGTTGTGATGCCACTGACCCATGGGAAGCTTTACGTGGCTTACCCATGTGTTAGTAGCCCCAAGCATCTTTTGTGTTAGTCCCTGAAGAAAAACTTCAAATATTTACAAATACATTTTGTAATCAATGGGCCTAATTCAGTAAGGATTGCAAATTCTGCTAAGTAACAGAATTTGCAATCCTTTGGTTCGCATGCTGGGGCCACCCAGCATGCCGCCTCCCTTCTTGACCACGCTGAAATTGCAGTCGCAGTGCAGTTCAGCGTGATCATAAAAAATGGGTTAGCCTCCTGTTGGTGTAGACTGTATGTGTGCGCAGGAAGCCGCCACCATTTTTGTGATCGCAGCTGCTGCATGTGATGTCATGCAACCGCTCTGACCACGCCTCCTGTTTCTCCGTTGCCGACCCCATTTTGAAGCCCTGCCCACGCACCGCTCCATCTCCGACTTGGAAATGGAGTGTTGCTGACCCCCCCCCCAGCACCGATTGACAGTCAGAGGCGATCGCATTAACTACGGGGTGCCGCAGAAAATGCAGGCGCATGCGTATGCTCTTAGCAATTTTTGCAGTTGGACTGCTTATTGCGATTGCAATCCAACCTGAATCAGGCTCTATTACCTATCACAATGCACTGCGGGTAGTACAAAATGGGGTTAATATAAGAGAAAACCCCCCAGAGCTGTGCTCCTTAACTGTCCCTGGTGGCTAGTGGAGCGGCTGCCCAGTAATCAGTGTCCACGCCAGTGCGCACATGGCCCGCCCCCTACAGCCACGCTGGATCACGGTATAGTGTGGGCACAGAAGTCCCTTACCTCCCTTTCATCAGCGGCCTCGTGATCCCGGAGGGCGGTGTGTGTGTGACTGACCTTAGGAAGAAACCGGAGCCTCCGCTGCAGTGACCCAGCAACCAGGGCGCGGGAGTATACTGCGCCGCTGGGAGTGATGGAGCTGCAGTAAAGATGTCTATTAGACCTAGCCTGCTGCAGCCCTTGTAGATTCTTATAAAAAAAAGTTCTTCTTTTCTTGTCAAAATTAATAGCTAAGAATAGGCTGCCTGAGGCAGCCCCCTCTTAAGTGGCCTGCTACTGAAGGCACCAACTACAAACTGAGCTCCCTGTTCATGGAAGCGAGGTTATAGAGGAGGGGGCGCTGAGCATCTTGGGAACAGTCAAAAGCTTTGAGCCTGTTGGTGCCTCAGATCAAGATCCTACTCTACACCCCAATGTGAATCCTTGTGGAGTCCAGTGTACCCCACAGAAGAAATGAATGTGTCACACCCATTGGCAGCAACATTAGAATAGCTGCTGATGGGCACAATTGAGAAAGGAAGGGGGGAAAACATTTGAATCCAGCACATATATGTAATTTGAATATGTAATTTGTACCTTCCTACTTTAAAATGTAATGGATGAACCTCACCCTGTGAGAACTATCTTCATGATCAAGAGATCTCATACGCAAGAAAAGCATGTGCTGGGATAGGGCTGTGGAGGGCGGCTGCTCGGGCACACACCCGTCAAGTTAAGGAGATTCAACTGAGGAAGCACAAGGGAACTGCAGGGAGACCACATATTTTCAGATGAACATGAGAGGGCGGAAGGCTGCCTAATACTGAAGCACCCTCAAACATCAAACCATATGCAACAACTAGTACAAGCATTCCTGGGGAAAGGTCTGCAGCAGACGGATTTGCATACGGTGATGTCATCCAAGCAATGGGCATAGTTGGCTGCAACCCTCGTCTGCATATGAAAAGAGAAAATGGTCACGCAGGGCATGGCGGCCTTTGTGGGGTTGCGCTTGGATGACCCCTAGATCGCTTTATACACCCCCATCAGTGTGGGGCTCATGTTGGCCATGCCCAAGCCCCTGAAGCATTCAAGCTGATTTCTTGCAGCAGCTGGACCCAGTAACAGCTCCAGAGTTGCTCTACAAGACAAGTAAAAGGGTGTGAGCCCTGCAGCACCACCTGTAGTTTGCATACACACATATATAGGACAGCATCTCTTATATGCCCCAGGGGCAATAAAATAGTAGCCTTATCTAGGGTATCCGTCCATGCCGCTACAGCACTACACACCCAGGCCGACGCAATTGCCGGTCTGAGTAAGGTACCTGAATGTGTATAAATGGACTTCAGGGTAATCTCCTGTTTGCGGTCAGCAGACTCTTTGAGGGTAGCCGTATCCTGGGACGGGAGGGCTACCTTCTTGGATAAGCGTGTTAATGCTTTGTCCACCCAAGGGGAGGATTCCCATCGTAACCTATCCGTTGATGGGAAAGGGGAATCCTTTTGGAAATCTGCAGGAGATTCCCAAGCTTTTTCACATAACTCGTTCAGCTCGTGTGAGGGGGGAAAGGTTACCTCAGGCTTCTTTCCCTTGTACATATGTACCCTCTTGTCAGGGATAGGGGGCTCCTCTGTGATGTGCAAAACATCTTTTATTGCCATAATCATATATCAAATGTATTTTGCCAATTTTGGCTGTAACTTTGCATCATCGTAATCGACACTGGAGTCAGAATCCGTGTCGGTATCTGTGTCAACAATCTGGATAGTGGGCGCTTATGAGACCCTGACAGTCCCTGCGACATAGGATTAGGCATTGGTTGAGACCCTGACTGTCCCAAAGCTTCTGCCTTGTCTAATCTTTTGTGCAATGAGTTTACACTAGCATTTTAAACATTCCACATATCCATCCAATCAGGTGTCGGCGGAGACACCACGTTCATTTGCTCCCGCTCCTCTCTAATATAGCCTTCTTCCTCAGACATGTCGACACACGCGTACCGACACACCACACACACAGGGAATACTTTTACTGAAGACATTTCCCCCACAAGGCCCTTTGGAGAGACAGAGAGAGAGTATGCCAGCACATACCCCAGCGCTATATAACCCAGGAATAGCACAGTAACTTAATGTTTGAACAATCGGTGAGGGGGAACATCTTGAAACCCCAGTTTGTACCCTTGGGACACTATTTGTAAAACACACAAGTCCATGTCCAAATGAATCCAGAACTGACTGAAGAGTTTTAGACGTGCCCCCACTGGTGCGGGCTCCTGCAAGAGAGCCCCAGCGTCATGCAGTGGATTTGGCAGAAGCAGAGGATGATCTCTGCTCCTGCGATCTTGAAGAGGATGCAGACCTCTTCTCTCTTCTCCTTCCTCTACCTGCAAAGAAAGGGGAATCTTAACTTCTTGCATATCTATTGGGCCGAAATGACTGCATCAGATAATGATGCGTCTTCATCCGTTGGGAGGGAACATAGGGCAAGAAGGTTGACTTACCTGCGGGAGCTGCCGAGATCAAATTAACTAGGCAGTCACCAAACAAGGCTTCACCTTCATAGGGAAGAGACTCCCTTTCTTCTTGGAGTCAGCATCAGAATTCTCTTGGTGAATCCACAATGCCCTCCTATCCGACACTGCCATGAAATTGGCCCGTGAACTCAAGAGTCCTATATCCCTTGCAGTCTCACGTAAGTATGCTGCAGTGTCCTTGATATGATACAACGTAAGGAGTATCCCATCTCTCCAGGGTATCTATATCGGATGACAAGGTATTCGACCAATTCTTGAATACTACTACTCACCCATGCACATGTAATGGCAGGTCTAAGTAATGTACCCGTGGTTACATAACTAGAAATAATGTAGCTTCCTGCATACGATCCGCTGGATTTGTGACAGGGCCCCGTGCAGAACAGGGGGTGACTCCCACTTTATTCTGTCCGCGGCGGGAAATGAATAAACAACCAGAATCCTTTTGGGGATTTGAAACCATCTTGTCGAGCTGGCCCAGACTTTCTCAAACAGAGATGGAGGAACGTTACATCAGCTTTCATTATATATCTATATATACATACATATAGACCCCTTTGTCAGGAACAGCAGGGTCTTCAGTGATTTTAATATGTCCTTAATATCCACAATCATGTACTGAATGCTCCTTGCCAATATTGGATCTAATCAGGAAACATTATGGTCGACATAAGTATCAGTATCCGTGTCAGTATCAGTGTGTAGTAACTGGGCAAAATAACATTTTTGCGACCCAGCGGGGCCTGAGGGAAAAGAAACATAGCCATGAATATCACATCTATTCTCTACGTCTGTGTCTGGGACACAGATTTATCCAACCTTACTCTGATATTACTGAAACATTTACCAAGTCAGTTATTGGTGGTGCCAACAGGGCCACCATCATATGTCTGCATTCCTAATATAGTTTCCTCTTGGGAAAAACATTCAGCCACCGACATGTTGACACACATATACCAAGTACCCACAGACACACCGGCTTATGGGGGACAGACCGTCAGTAAATCTGTCAGAGGGACACAGAGGATTTTTCAGCTCACAATCCAGCGCCAAAAGTACACAGTCTGGGAAATAATAAACTCTATAGTGATAGACTTGTAATGCTCTAAAGATGTTCTGGTGAGGTGAGGAAGAAGCCCCGCCGCTGTAATGGCGCGTATCTGTCCCGCTCAGAAATAATTAATTACGCTAGTGGGGTAAGGACAGTGCCCAGGCACTAATGTCCACTTTTTCCAGCCTTTTGTGAGGAATTTATGCTGCCCAGGGTGCCCCCCCCCCCCTGTGCCCTGCACCCTGCAGTGCCTGTGTTTGTGTGTGAGCATGGCGCGCAGCGTTCCGCTCGCTGCTCGGTACCTCAGAATGCCGTCACTGAAGAAGAAGTCTCTGTTCTTCTGCTACTCACCTGTCTTCTGGCTCTGTAAGGGGGTGACGGCAGGCTTCGGGAGTGTGCATCTAGGTGTACCCAGCGATCAGCACCCTCAGGAGCTAATGGTGTCCTGTCAGCCTGAAGCAGAGCCATTGAACTCACTAGAAGTTGGTCATACTTCTCTCCCCTAAGTCCCACGAAGCAGGGAGACTGTTGCCAGCAGCCTCCCTGAAAATAAAAAAAACTAACAAGTCTTTTCAGAGAAACTCAGTAGAGCTCCCCTGTAGTGCATCCAGTATCACTGCGCACAATACTAAAACTGGAGTCTGGAGGAGGGGCATAGAGGGAGGAGACAGTTCACACCCTTTGAAAGTCTTAAAGTGCCCATGTCTCCTGCGGATCCCGTCTATACCCCATGGTTCTTAATGTGACCCCAGCATCCTCTAGGACGTATGAGAAAACAAATAACGCACACACGAGGAGGAGAGAACTAAGGAAGCTATAAGGAGAAGAGGGGAGGGAGGGGGGGTTGAAAGGTAAGGTAGTAAAGGCATATTGGATAAACTACAACCTTATAGATATTCATTAATGTACCAGTAGTTAGAAGTAGAAGAGCTCTAACAGAAACCACAAAGCTTATCTAAAGCCACACCACACTGGATATGCCCAATCTCATTTGATTTTTGAAGCAAAGCAGTATTGGACTTTGTTAATACATGGATGGGAGACTGCTTGGTAGTATCAGATTCTTTAGGTGTTTTTAAACTACCAACACCATTTTCTTGGTACATTTAATTTTTACATGTATTCTTTTATGTACCAGAAGTTAGAAGTAGAAGAGCTGTAACAGAAACCACCAGCTCATCTACAGCCACAGCACACTGGATTTGCCCAATCTCTCCTGATCATGGAAGCTGAGCAGTGTTGGTCCTGGTTTTAGTACTTGGATGGGAGACCACAAGGAAATACCAGGAGCTGTGTGTATTTTTTCAATACTAACTAGAGATGAGCGCCTGAAATTTTTCGGGTTTTGTGTTTTGGTTTTGGGTTCGGTTCCGCGGCCGTGTTTTGGGTTCGAACGCGTTTTGGCAAAACCTCACCTCAAACTATCATACCCAGGATTCAAATCTATAACCTGTTGAATTCTAATCAAACACCCTACCCATTGAGCTACTTGATCCTGCATCTATTCTAACCTCCAAAAACAGATTCAGTTGCATTTTCCAGCGTGTTTTGTTTGCGCCTTTGCAAATGTCTTACATCGACAAACTTATTTAGTACTATTTTGCAAATAGGGTTACATTGTCGCAACATTGTGTTCCCTAATTGCTTGATTTTTTAAATGCAACAATTGATAAAGACACCTGATAATTGCTCTGTGGAGTGTTATTTTGTGTCTACTTCTTATCTACATTTAATTCCCTACCTCTAATCAAGGCATTTTTAAATGCTGGGGGCTGCCAGGACGTGAGGCCTACCTAGACTTTAGATCGGAATTTGAATGTACTTGTGAACTAACTTAATTTCCTACTTCTAAATTCATTCCTAAATTCACTACTTACATTAATCCTGTAGTTGGGCATTTTGAGCCTTCAATTGTGGGTATTTTTTTGTGTCCAGACCAGCAGCTGGTGGTGTGCATTTGCTGGAAAGGCATCGATATGCTGCATCTCCTGATGTGTGTCTCCCTCAAGTGGCTGTCAGCAAATGCATGCTAGACACCCCATTCCAAGCTGATTGTGACATCACGGAACATGCATCATAGAACAGGCATGCTAGAATATGGGTCTTCAACCTGCGACCCTCCAGCTGCTGTGGAACTACATATACCAGCATGCCCTGCCTCAGTTTTAGCATACCTTAATAGCAAAACTGTGGCAGGGCATGCTGGGATGTGTAGTTTCACAGCAGCTGGAGGGCCACAGGATGAAGACCCATGTGCTAGAGCCAAGCCGCAGGTACATTGAATGCTAGCAAGCTGAATGTTTAAATCCTTTTTGTTCCGCAGCATTCCAATGCGGAAGATTCCATGGAACCAGAGATTATTCCATTGAGAAGGACATGCTGCCTGGATGACTGCACTGTGCAAATTAAATCACGGAGCCAGTTGGCTTGTGGGTGGCTCTGGTGACTGGGTGGTTGGGTGGGCGGTGTGTCAGAGGTGGAGCACATGCAAATGAATGTGTATCATCCTGCTAGTGAGAGTGAAAACTCATGCAGGAGTGTGCCTGCTTGTCAGTGGGTTATGCACCTTGCCAGGCGTCAAATCTACATGGAGCAGCTGGAGGGGACAAGAGCAGGTTTGCAAAATATAGATAGAAGAGCATATATGCTGGCGCATTCTCCATGATTGTGTCAGCTTATGTTTTGGTGCACTGCACTTTCCTCCGCTAAGTTTTAGCCATTTTGGTTAAACGCAAGTGTAGTTGCTTCTCGCCCTTTTGGCTGTGATCTTGTATCGTGGTTGAAGAGTCTGCTGGAGGGATTGTTTTCTTCATTGACGAGAGACTGAAGATATTACAGGATGGAAGGCTTGGGAACACTATCTGTTTTTCAGTTGTGGAAGAGTTGAAAGACAGCTTTTACTTGCCAATATCTCTCTTTTGCAAAGAGCTACGCATTGGAAAATTCAGGGCTATACCGTGTAGATGAAGCACTAACAGGAGGCTTTCAAATTTTCATTCTAGTTTCCTTCGTTTGGGAGAAAAATGCAAAGGTACAAGACAGCTTTTCCTTGCCAATATCTCTCTTTTGCAAAGAGCTGCACATTGGAAAATTCAGGGCTATGCCGTGTAGATGATGGCCTAACAGGAGGCTTTAAAATTTTCTTTCTAGTGTCCTTCGTTTGGGAGAAAAATGCAAAGGTACAAGACAGCTTTTCCTTGCCAATATCTCTCTTTTGCAAAGAGCTACGCATTGGAAAATTCAGGGCTATGCCGTGTAGATGATGGCCTAACAGGAGGCTTTAAAATTTTCTTTCTAGTGTCCTTCGTTTGGGAGAAAAATGCAAAGGTACAAGACAGCTTTTCCTTGCCAATATCTCTCTTTTGCAAAGAGCTACGCATTGGAAAATTCAGGGCTATACCGTGTAGATGAAGCACTAACAGGAGGCTTTAAAATTTTCATTCTAGTGTCCTTCGTTTGGGAGAAAAATGCAAAGGTAGCTTGTGCCATCGCCACTCTGCTCCTTGTGCCGCCTTGGCGGTTTACATGAGCCACTGCGGTGACGTTGTCTGACTGGATCAGAACCGGTTGGTCGCAAAGTAAGGTCTCCGCTTGACGTAGGGCATTGTATATGGCCCCTAGTTTCAGGATGTTGATGTGAAGACAAGTCTCTTGACTTGACCAAAGACCTTGGAAATTTCTTCCCTGTGTGACTGCTCCCCAACCTTGGAGGCTTGCATCTGTGGTCACCAGGATCCAGTCCTGAATGCCGAATCTGCGTCACTCGAGAAGGTGAGCACTCTGCAGCCACCACAGGAGTGATACCCTGACCCTGGGGGACAGGGTGATCAACCAATGCATCTGTAAATGTGACCCAGACCACTTGTCCAGTAGGTCCCATTGGAAAGTATTCGCATGGAACCTGCCGAATGGAATGGCTTTGTATGATGCCACCATCTTTCCCAGGACTCGAGTGCAGTGATGCACTGACACAAGTTTTGGTTTCAATAGGTTCCTGACAAGAGTCATGAGTTCCTGGGCCTTTTCTATCGGGAGATAAACCCTCTTCTGGTCTGTGTCCAGAATCATGCCCAAGAAAGACAGACGAGTCGTAGGAACCAACTGCGACTTTGGGATATTGAAAATCCAGCCGTGTTGCTGTAACACTTTCAGTGAAAGTGATACGCTGTTCAGCAACTGCTCTCTTGATCTCGCTTTTATGAGATCGCTCAAGTACGGGATAATTGTGACACCTTGCTTGCGCAGGAAAACCATCATTTCCACCATTACCTTGGTGAAAATTCTCTGGGCCGTGGAGAGACCAAACAGCAACGTCTGAAATTGGCAATGACAGTCCTGTACCGCAAATCTGAGGTACGACTGATGAGATGGATAAATTTGGACATGAAGGTATGCATCCTGTACACAAATGCGGACAACAGGTGTCAAGCCGTGTGTTACCTTTGTCAAGCTGTAATAAGTAGGGGTAAGGACGTTAACCACCTCAGAACATCCTCCCTTATACGTCACCTGCAGCGCATTAATCATAAGTCAGTGACAAGTTCAAAAACTTTGGATGACAGCGGAAGCAGTCCACTGACCACTAAATCCCTTCCTCTTGTAACCAAGCTCCTGCAAACCACACCACCAACTCCCTCAGTGTCAATTTCCTCCTTAGACAGGAGAGCCAATAGTCCTGCAGGCCATGTCACTGGCAAGTCTGACGAGTCCTCTCCTGCCTGGGATTCCTCCGATGCATCCTTGAGTGTAACGCCTACTGCTGCTGGCGCTGCTTTTGTTGCTGCTGGGAGTCGATCGTCATCCCAGAGGGGAAGTCGGAAGACCACTTGTACTACTTCCAGTAGGCAATTGACTGTCCAACAGTCCTTTGCGAGGAAGATGAAATATCACAGCAGTCATCCTGCTGCAAAGCGGATAACTCAGGTCTTGTCAGCCTGGGTGGTGAGAAACGTGGTTCCGGTATCCATCGTTAATTCAGAGGCAACTAGAGACTTGATTGAGGTACTGTGTCCCCGGTACCAAATGCCATCTAGGTTCCATTTCTCTAGGCAGGCGATACCGAAAATGTACACAGACCTCAGAAAAAGAGTCACCAGTGTCCTAAAAAATGCAGTTGTACCCAATGTCCACTAGTCCACATGTCCGTGGTTAAGTGGAGCAGGGCAGACTCAGGACTATATGACTGTGACAGCCCACTGGGTAGATGTATTGCCTCCCGCAGCAAGAACAGCAGCGGCGGCACCAGTAGCAGCATCTCGCAAATGCCAACTCGTTCCTAGGCAGGCTACGCTTTGTATCACCGCTTTCCATAAGAGGCACACAGCTGACAACCTTTTACGGAAACTGAGGAACATCATCGCAGAATGGCTTACCCCAATTTGACTCTCCTGGGGATTTGTGACATCGGACAACGCCACCAATATTGTGCGTGCATTACATCTGGGCAAATTCCAGCACGTCCCATGTTTTGCACATACATTGAATTTGGTGGTGCAGAATTATTTAAAAAATGACAGGGGCGTGCAAGAGATGCTGTCGGTGGCCCGAAGAATTGCGGGCCACTTTCTGCATTCAGCCACCGCGTGCCGAAGACTGGAGCACCACCAAACATTCCTGAACCTGCCCTGCCATCCTCTGAAGCAAGAGGTGGTAACGAGGTGGAATTCAACCCTCTATATGCTTCAGAGGATGGAGGAGCAGCAAAAGGCCATTCAAGCCTATACATCTACCCAAGATATAGACAAAGGAGGGGGAATGCACCTGACTCAAGCGCAGTGGAGAATGATTTCAACGTTGTGCAAGGTTCTGCAATCCTTTGAACTTGCCACACGTGAAGTCAGTTCAGACACTGCCAGCCTGAGTCAGGTCATTCCCCTCATCAGGCTTTTGCAGAAGAAGCTGGAGACATTGATGGAGGAGCTAAAACAGAGCGATTCCGCTAGGCATGTGGGACTTGTGGATGGAGCCCTTAATTCGCTTAACCAGGATTCAATCTGTTGAAATCAGAGCAATAAATTTTGGCCACCGTGCTCGATCCTAGATTTAAAACCTACATTGTATCTCTCTTTCCTGCAGACACAAGTCTGCAGAGGTTCAAAGACCTGCTGGTGAGAAAATTGTCAAGTCAAGCGGAACGTGACCCGTCAACAGCTCCTCCTTCACATTCTCCCGCAACTGGGGGTGCGAGGAAAAGGCTAAGAATTCCGAGCCCACCCGCTGGCGGTGATGCAGGGCAGTCTGGAGTGAGTGCTGACATCTGGTCCGGACTGAAGGACCTGGCAACGATTACTGACATGTCGTCTACTGTCACTGCATATGATTCTGTCACCTTTGAAAGAATGGTGGAGGATTATATGAGTGACCGCATCCAGGTAGGCACGTCAGACAGTCCGTATGTATACTGGCAGGAAAAAGAGGCAATTTGGAGGCCCTTGCACAAACTGGCTTTATTCTACCTAAGTTGCCCTCCCTCCAGTGTGTACTCCAAAAGAGTGTTTAGTGCGGCCGCTCACCTTGTCAGCAATCGGCGTACGAGGTTACTTCCAGAAAATGTGGAGAAGATGATGATCATCAAAATTAATTATAATCAATTCCTCCGTGGAGACATTCACCAGCAATTGCCTCCAGAAAGTACACAGGGATCTGAGATGGTGGATTCCAGTGGGGACGAATTAATAATCTGTGAGGAGGGCGATGTACACAGTGAAAGGGGTGAGGAATCGGAGGATGATGAGGTAAACATCTTGCCTCTGTAGAGCCAGTTTGTGCAAGGAGAGATTGATTGCTTCTTTTTTGGTGGGGGTCCAAACCAACCAGTCATTTCAGTCAGCCGTGTGGCAGACCCTGTTGCTGAAATTATGGGTTCGTCAATGTTTTTCTTTTCAATCTAAGCCCCTGCAGTTTTTTGTAAGAATCTGCTTCGCTATGATGATCAACAAGTCACAAGGGCAAACACTCAGGGCTGGAGGCGTAGATCTTAGGACCAGCTGCTACAAGCATGGCAAAGGTGTCACTATCATTGGTGACACCCAGAGAGGCAGCGAGGGAGATTGTAATGCAGTGCGCGCAGATAAGCAGCGCAATGGTAAAATGGAGGCATGGTCTCATAGGTAGGGGTGTGGCCTGTTGGCCTGAATCTCCATTTTGTTGCTCCGGGTATCCCGGGGGTTGAGTGCTGCACCCGGGGACTAGTGTGTGAGTGGTGCTGGCTCCTGCACAGTGACAGAAACTGGGTGTTGCACGTAATGTCACAGTGAAACACCCATATTCTGCCACTGAAGAGGAGCCGGCACTTTGGTATCACCCCCCTTGGCGGGTGACACTCGGGTGTGGGCCGCAACCCCGTTGTGATGCCACTGACCCATGGGAAGCTTTACGTGGCTTACCCATGTGTTAGTAGCCCCAAGCATCTTTTGTGTTAGTCCCTGAAGAAAAACTTCAAATATTTACAAATACATTTTGTAATCAATGGGCCTAATTCAGTAAGGATTGCAAATTCTGCTAAGTAACAGAATTTGCAATCCTTTGGTTCGCATGCTGGGGCCACCCAGCATGCCGCCTCCCTTCTTGACCACGCTGAAATTGCAGTCGCAGTGCAGTTCAGCGTGATCATAAAAAATGGGTTAGCCTCCTGTTGGTGTAGACTGTATGTGTGCGCAGGAAGCCGCCACCATTTTTGTGATCGCAGCTGCTGCATGTGATGTCATGCAACCGCTCTGACCACGCCTCCTGTTTCTCCGTTGCCGACCCCATTTTGAAGCCCTGCCCACGCACCGCTCCATCTCCGACTTGGAAATGGAGTGTTGCTGACCCCCCCCCAGCACCGATTGACAGTCAGAGGCGATCGCATTAACTACGGGGTGCCGCAGAAAATGCAGGCGCATGCGTATGCTCTTAGCAATTTTTGCAGTTGGACTGCTTATTGCGATTGCAATCCAACCTGAATCAGGCTCTATTACCTATCACAATGCACTGCGGGTAGTACAAAATGGGGTTAATATAAGAGAAAACCCCCCAGAGCTGTGCTCCTTAACTGTCCCTGGTGGCTAGTGGAGCGGCTGCCCAGTAATCAGTGTCCACGCCAGTGCGCACATGGCCCGCCCCCTACAGCCACGCTGGATCACGGTATAGTGTGGGCACAGAAGTCCCTTACCTCCCTTTCATCAGCGGCCTCGTGATCCCGGAGGGCGGTGTGTGTGTGACTGACCTTAGGAAGAAACCGGAGCCTCCGCTGCAGTGACCCAGCAACCAGGGCGCGGGAGTATACTGCGCCGCTGGGAGTGATGGAGCTGCAGTAAAGATGTCTATTAGACCTAGCCTGCTGCAGCCCTTGTAGATTCTTATAAAAAAAAGTTCTTCTTTTCTTGTCAAAATTAATAGCTAAGAATAGGCTGCCTGAGGCAGCCCCCTCTTAAGTGGCCTGCTACTGAAGGCACCAACTACAAACTGAGCTCCCTGTTCATGGAAGCGAGGTTATAGAGGAGGGGGCGCTGAGCATCTTGGGAACAGTCAAAAGCTTTGAGCCTGTTGGTGCCTCAGATCAAGATCCTACTCTACACCCCAATGTGAATCCTTGTGGAGTCCAGTGTACCCCACAGAAGAAATGAATGTGTCACACCCATTGGCAGCAACATTAGAATAGCTGCTGATGGGCACAATTGAGAAAGGAAGGGGGGAAAACATTTGAATCCAGCACATATATGTAATTTGAATATGTAATTTGTACCTTCCTACTTTAAAATGTAATGGATGAACCTCACCCTGTGAGAACTATCTTCATGATCAAGAGATCTCATACGCAAGAAAAGCATGTGCTGGGATAGGGCTGTGGAGGGCGGCTGCTCGGGCACACACCCGTCAAGTTAAGGAGATTCAACTGAGGAAGCACAAGGGAACTGCAGGGAGACCACATATTTTCAGATGAACATGAGAGGGCGGAAGGCTGCCTAATACTGAAGCACCCTCAAACATCAAACCATATGCAACAACTAGTGCAAGCATTCCTGGGGAAAGGTCTGCAGCAGACGGATTTGCATACGGTGATGTCATCCAAGCAATGGGCATAGTTGGCTGCAACCCTCGTCTGCATATGAAAAGAGAAAATGGTCACGCAGGGCATGGCGGCCTTTGTGGGGTTGCGCTTGGATGACCCCTAGATCGCTTTATACACCCCCATCAGTGTGGGGCTCATGTTGGCCATGCCCAAGCCCCTGAAGCATTCAAGCTGATTTCTTGCAGCAGCTGGACCCAGTAACAGCTCCAGAGTTGCTCTACAAGACAAGTAAAAGGGTGTGAGCCCTGCAGCACCACCTGTAGTTTGCATACACACATATATAGGACAGCATCTCTTATATGCCCCAGGGGCAATAAAATAGTAGCCTTATCTAGGGTATCCGTCCATGCCGCTACAGCACTACACACCCAGGCCGACGCAATTGCCGGTCTGAGTAAGGTACCTGAATGTGTATAAATGGACTTCAGGGTAATCTCCTGTTTGCGGTCAGCAGACTCTTTGAGGGTAGCCGTATCCTGGGACGGGAGGGCTACCTTCTTGGATAAGCGTGTTAATGCTTTGTCCACCCAAGGGGAGGATTCCCATCGTAACCTATCCGTTGATGGGAAAGGGGAATCCTTTTGGAAATCTGCAGGAGATTCCCAAGCTTTTTCACATAACTCGTTCAGCTCGTGTGAGGGGGGAAAGGTTACCTCAGGCTTCTTTCCCTTGTACATATGTACCCTCTTGTCAGGGATAGGGGGCTCCTCTGTGATGTGCAAAACATCTTTTATTGCCATAATCATATATCAAATGTATTTTGCCAATTTTGGCTGTAACTTTGCATCATCGTAATCGACACTGGAGTCAGAATCCGTGTCGGTATCTGTGTCAACAATCTGGATAGTGGGCGCTTATGAGACCCTGACAGTCCCTGCGACATAGGATTAGGCATTGGTTGAGACCCTGACTGTCCCAAAGCTTCTGCCTTGTCTAATCTTTTGTGCAATGAGTTTACACTAGCATTTTAAACATTCCACATATCCATCCAATCAGGTGTCGGCGGAGACACCACGTTCATTTGCTCCCGCTCCTCTCTAATATAGCCTTCTTCCTCAGACATGTCGACACACGCGTACCGACACACCACACACACAGGGAATACTTTTACTGAAGACATTTCCCCCACAAGGCCCTTTGGAGAGACAGAGAGAGAGTATGCCAGCACATACCCCAGCGCTATATAACCCAGGAATAGCACAGTAACTTAATGTTTGAACAATCGGTGAGGGGGAACATCTTGAAACCCCAGTTTGTACCCTTGGGACACTATTTGTAAAACACACAAGTCCATGTCCAAATGAATCCAGAACTGACTGAAGAGTTTTAGACGTGCCCCCACTGGTGCGGGCTCCTGCAAGAGAGCCCCAGCGTCATGCAGTGGATTTGGCAGAAGCAGAGGATGATCTCTGCTCCTGCGATCTTGAAGAGGATGCAGACCTCTTCTCTCTTCTCCTTCCTCTACCTGCAAATAAAGGGGAATCTTAACTTCTTGCATATCTATTGGGCCGAAATGACTGCATCAGATAATGATGCGTCTTCATCCGTTGGGAGGGAACATAGGGCAAGAAGGTTGACTTACCTGCGGGAGCTGCCGAGATCAAATTAACTAGGCAGTCACCAAACAAGGCTTCACCTTCATAGGGAAGAGACTCCCTTTCTTCTTGGAGTCAGCATCAGAATTCTCTTGGTGAATCCACAATGCCCTCCTATCCGACACTGCCATGAAATTGGCCCGTGAACTCAAGAGTCCTATATCCCTTGCAGTCTCACGTAAGTATGCTGCAGTGTCCTTGATATGATACAACGTAAGGAGTATCCCATCTCTCCAGGGTATCTATATCGGATGACAAGGTATTCGACCAATTCTTGAATACTACTACTCACCCATGCACATGTAATGGCAGGTCTAAGTAATGTACCCGTGGTTACATAACTAGAAATAATGTAGCTTCCTGCATACGATCCGCTGGATTTGTGACAGGGCCCCGTGCAGAACAGGGGGTGACTCCCACTTTATTCTGTCCGCGGCGGGAAATGAATAAACAACCAGAATCCTTTTGGGGATTTGAAACCATCTTGTCGAGCTGGCCCAGACTTTCTCAAACAGAGATGGAGGAACGTTACATCAGCTTTCATTATATATCTATATATACATACATATAGACCCCTTTGTCAGGAACAGCAGGGTCTTCAGTGATTTTAATATGTCCTTAATATCCACAATCATGTACTGAATGCTCCTTGCCAATATTGGATCTAATCAGGAAACATTATGGTCGACATAAGTATCAGTATCCGTGTCAGTATCAGTGTGTAGTAACTGGGCAAAATAACATTTTTGCGACCCAGCGGGGCCTGAGGGAAAAGAAACATAGCCATGAATATCACATCTATTCTCTACGTCTGTGTCTGGGACACAGATTTATCCAACCTTACTCTGATATTACTGAAACATTTACCAAGTCAGTTATTGGTGGTGCCAACAGGGCCACCATCATATGTCTGCATTCCTAATATAGTTTCCTCTTGGGAAAAACATTCAGCCACCGACATGTTGACACACATATACCAAGTACCCACAGACACACCGGCTTATGGGGGACAGACCGTCAGTAAATCTGTCAGAGGGACACAGAGGATTTTTCAGCTCACAATCCAGCGCCAAAAGTACACAGTCTGGGAAATAATAAACTCTATAGTGATAGACTTGTAATGCTCTAAAGATGTTCTGGTGAGGTGAGGAAGAAGCCCCGCCGCTGTAATGGCGCGTATCTGTCCCGCTCAGAAATAATTAATTACGCTAGTGGGGTAAGGACAGTGCCCAGGCACTAATGTCCACTTTTTCCAGCCTTTTGTGAGGAATTTATGCTGCCCAGGGTGCCCCCCCCCCCTGTGCCCTGCACCCTGCAGTGCCTGTGTTTGTGTGTGAGCATGGCGCGCAGCGTTCCGCTCGCTGCTCGGTACCTCAGAATGCCGTCACTGAAGAAGAAGTCTCTGTTCTTCTGCTACTCACCTGTCTTCTGGCTCTGTAAGGGGGTGACGGCAGGCTTCGGGAGTGTGCATCTAGGCGTACCCAGCGATCAGCACCCTCAGGAGCTAATGGTGTCCTGTCAGCCTGAAGCAGAGCCATTGAACTCACTAGAAGTTGGTCATACTTCTCTCCCCTAAGTCCCACGAAGCAGGGAGACTGTTGCCAGCAGCCTCCCTGAAAATAAAAAAAACTAACAAGTCTTTTCAGAGAAACTCAGTAGAGCTCCCCTGTAGTGCATCCAGTATCACTGCGCACAATACTAAAACTGGAGTCTGGAGGAGGGGCATAGAGGGAGGAGACAGTTCACACCCTTTGAAAGTCTTAAAGTGCCCATGTCTCCTGCGGATCCCGTCTATACCCCATGGTTCTTAATGTGACCCCAGCATCATCTAGGACGTATGAGAAAACAAATAACGCACACACGAGGAGGAGAGAACTAAGGAAGCTATAAGGAGAAGAGGGGAGGGAGGGGGGGTTGAAAGGTAAGGTAGTAAAGGCATATTGGATAAACTACAACCTTATAGATATTCATTAATGTACCAGTAGTTAGAAGTAGAAGAGCTCTAACAGAAACCACAAAGCTTATCTAAAGCCACACCACACTGGATATGCCCAATCTCATTTGATTTTTGAAGCAAAGCAGTATTGGACTTTGTTAATACATGGATGGGAGACTGCTTGGTAGTATCAGATTCTTTAGGTGTTTTTAAACTACCAACACCATTTTCTTGGTACATTTAATTTTTACGGCCCTCATTCCGAGTTGTTCGCTCGGTATTTTTCATCGCATCGCAGTGAGAATTCTCTTAGTGCGCATGCGTAATGTTCGCACTGCGCATGCGTCAAGTAACTTTACTAAGAAGAAAGTAATTTTACTCACGGCTTTTTCGTCGCTCCGGAGAACGCATTGTGATTGACAGGAAATGGGTGTTACTGGGCGGATGTACGGCGTTTTAGGGGCGTGTGGCAGGAAACGCTACCGTTTCCGGAAAAAACGCAGGCGTGTCTGGAGAAACGGTGGGAGTGCTTGGGCGAACGCTGGGTGTGTTTATGACGTCAGCCGGGACCGAAAAGCACTGAATTGATCGCACAGGCAGAGTAAGTCTGGAGTTACTCAGAAACTGCTAACTCGGTTTTGATCGCAATATTGCGAATACATCGGTCGCACATTTAAGATGTTTAGATTCACTCCCAGTAGGCGGCGGCTTAGCGTGTGTAACTCTGCTATAATCGCCTTGCGAGCGAACAACTCGGAATGAGGGCCTACATGTATTCTTTTATGTACCAGAAGTTAGAAGTAGAAGAGCTGTAACAGAAACCACCAGCTCATCTACAGCCACAGCACACTGGATTTGCCCAATCTCTCCTGATCATGGAAGCTGAGCAGTGTTGGTCCTGGTTTTAGTACTTGGATGGGAGACCACAAGGAAATACCAGGAGCTGTGTGTATTTTTTCAATACTAACTAGAGATGAGCGCCTGAAATTTTTCGGGTTTTGTGTTTTGGTTTTGGGTTCGGTTCCGCGGCCGTGTTTTGGGTTCGAACGCGTTTTGGCAAAACCTCACCTCAAACTATCATACCCAGGATTCAAATCTATAACCTGTTGAATTCTAATCAAACACCCTACCCATTGAGCTACTTGATCCTGCATCTATTCTAACCTCCAAAAACAGATTCAGTTGCATTTTCCAGCGTGTTTTGTTTGCGCCTTTGCAAATGTCTTACATCGACAAACTTATTTAGTACTATTTTGCAAATAGGGTTACATTGTCGCAACATTGTGTTCCCTAATTGCTTGATTTTTTAAATGCAACAATTGATAAAGACACCTGATAATTGCTCTGTGGAGTGTTATTTTGTGTCTACTTCTTATCTACATTTAATTCCCTACCTCTAATCAAGGCATTTTTAAATGCTGGGGGCTGCCAGGACGTGAGGCCTACCTAGACTTTAGATCGGAATTTGAATGTACTTGTGAACTAACTTAATTTCCTACTTCTAAATTCATTCCTAAATTCACTACTTACATTAATCCTGTAGTTGGGCATTTTGAGCCTTCAATTGTGGGTATTTTTTTGTGTCCAGACCAGCAGCTGGTGGTGTGCATTTGCTGGAAAGGCATCGATATGCTGCATCTCCTGATGTGTGTCTCCCTCAAGTGGCTGTCAGCAAATGCATGCTAGACACCCCATTCCAAGCTGATTGTGACATCACGGAACATGCATCATAGAACAGGCATGCTAGAATATGGGTCTTCAACCTGCGACCCTCCAGCTGCTGTGGAACTACATATACCAGCATGCCCTGCCTCAGTTTTAGCATACCTTAATAGCAAAACTGTGGCAGGGCATGCTGGGATGTGTAGTTTCACAGCAGCTGGAGGGCCACAGGATGAAGACCCATGTGCTAGAGCCAAGCCGCAGGTACATTGAATGCTAGCAAGCTGAATGTTTAAATCCTTTTTGTTCCGCAGCATTCCAATGCGGAAGATTCCATGGAACCAGAGATTATTCCATTGAGAAGGACATGCTGCCTGGATGACTGCACTGTGCAAATTAAATCACGGAGCCAGTTGGCTTGTGGGTGGCTCTGGTGACTGGGTGGTTGGGTGGGCGGTGTGTCAGAGGTGGAGCACATGCAAATGAATGTGTATCATCCTGCTAGTGAGAGTGAAAACTCATGCAGGAGTGTGCCTGCTTGTCAGTGGGTTATGCACCTTGCCAGGCGTCAAATCTACATGGAGCAGCTGGAGGGGACAAGAGCAGGTTTGCAAAATATAGATAGAAGAGCATATATGCTGGCGCATTCTCCATGATTGTGTCAGCTTATGTTTTGGTGCACTGCACTTTCCTCCGCTAAGTTTTAGCCATTTTGGTTAAACGCAAGTGTAGTTGCTTCTCGCCCTTTTGGCTGTGATCTTGTATCGTGGTTGAAGAGTCTGCTGGAGGGATTGTTTTCTTCATTGACGAGAGACTGAAGATATTACAGGATGGAAGGCTTGGGAACACTATCTGTTTTTCAGTTGTGGAAGAGTTGAAAGACAGCTTTTACTTGCCAATATCTCTCTTTTGCAAAGAGCTACGCATTGGAAAATTCAGGGCTATACCGTGTAGATGAAGCACTAACAGGAGGCTTTAAAATTTTCATTCTAGTTTCCTTCGTTTGGGAGAAAAATGCAAAGGTACAAGACAGCTTTTCCTTGCCAATATCTCTCTTTTGCAAAGAGCTGCACATTGGAAAATTCAGGGCTATGCCGTGTAGATGATGGCCTAACAGGAGGCTTTAAAATTTTCTTTCTAGTGTCCTTCGTTTGGGAGAAAAATGCAAAGGTACAAGACAGCTTTTCCTTGCCAATATCTCTCTTTTGCAAAGAGCTACGCATTGGAAAATTCAGGGCTATGCCGTGTAGATGATGGCCTAACAGGAGGCTTTAAAATTTTCTTTCTAGTGTCCTTCGTTTGGGAGAAAAATGCAAAGGTACAAGACAGCTTTTCCTTGCCAATATCTCTCTTTTGCAAAGAGCTACGCATTGGAAAATTCAGGGCTATACCGTGTAGATGAAGCACTAACAGGAGGCTTTAAAATTTTCATTCTAGTGTCCTTCGTTTGGGAGAAAAATGCAAAGGTAGCTTGTGCCATCGCCACTCTGCTCCTTGTGCCGCCTTGGCGGTTTACATGAGCCACTGCGGTGACGTTGTCTGACTGGATCAGAACCGGTTGGTCGCAAAGTAAGGTCTCCGCTTGACGTAGGGCATTGTATATGGCCCCTAGTTTCAGGATGTTGATGTGAAGACAAGTCTCTTGACTTGACCAAAGACCTTGGAAATTTCTTCCCTGTGTGACTGCTCCCCAACCTTGGAGGCTTGCATCTGTGGTCACCAGGATCCAGTCCTGAATGCCGAATCTGCGTCACTCGAGAAGGTGAGCACTCTGCAGCCACCACAGGAGTGATACCCTGACCCTGGGGGACAGGGTGATCAACCAATGCATCTGTAAATGTGACCCAGACCACTTGTCCAGTAGGTCCCATTGGAAAGTATTCGCATGGAACCTGCCGAATGGAATGGCTTTGTATGATGCCACCATCTTTCCCAGGACTCGAGTGCAGTGATGCACTGACACAAGTTTTGGTTTCAATAGGTTCCTGACAAGAGTCATGAGTTCCTGGGCCTTTTCTATCGGGAGATAAACCCTCTTCTGGTCTGTGTCCAGAATCATGCCCAAGAAAGACAGACGAGTCGTAGGAACCAACTGCGACTTTGGGATATTGAAAATCCAGCCGTGTTGCTGTAACACTTTCAGTGAAAGTGATACGCTGTTCAGCAACTGCTCTCTTGATCTCGCTTTTATGAGATCGCTCAAGTACGGGATAATTGTGACACCTTGCTTGCGCAGGAAAACCATCATTTCCACCATTACCTTGGTGAAAATTCTCTGGGCCGTGGAGAGACCAAACAGCAACGTCTGAAATTGGCAATGACAGTCCTGTACCGCAAATCTGAGGTACGACTGATGAGATGGATAAATTTGGACATGAAGGTATGCATCCTGTACACAAATGCGGACAACAGGTGTCAAGCCGTGTGTTACCTTTGTCAAGCTGTAATAAGTAGGGGTAAGGACGTTAACCACCTCAGAACATCCTCCCTTATACGTCACCTGCAGCGCATTAATCATAAGTCAGTGACAAGTTCAAAAACTTTGGATGACAGCGGAAGCAGTCCACTGACCACTAAATCCCTTCCTCTTGTAACCAAGCTCCTGCAAACCACACCACCAACTCCCTCAGTGTCAATTTCCTCCTTAGACAGGAGAGCCAATAGTCCTGCAGGCCATGTCACTGGCAAGTCTGACGAGTCCTCTCCTGCCTGGGATTCCTCCGATGCATCCTTGAGTGTAACGCCTACTGCTGCTGGCGCTGCTTTTGTTGCTGCTGGGAGTCGATCGTCATCCCAGAGGGGAAGTCGGAAGACCACTTGTACTACTTCCAGTAGGCAATTGACTGTCCAACAGTCCTTTGCGAGGAAGATGAAATATCACAGCAGTCATCCTGCTGCAAAGCGGATAACTCAGGTCTTGTCAGCCTGGGTGGTGAGAAACGTGGTTCCGGTATCCATCGTTAATTCAGAGGCAACTAGAGACTTGATTGAGGTACTGTGTCCCCGGTACCAAATGCCATCTAGGTTCCATTTCTCTAGGCAGGCGATACCGAAAATGTACACAGACCTCAGAAAAAGAGTCACCAGTGTCCTAAAAAATGCAGTTGTACCCAATGTCCACTAGTCCACATGTCCGTGGTTAAGTGGAGCAGGGCAGACTCAGGACTATATGACTGTGACAGCCCACTGGGTAGATGTATTGCCTCCCGCAGCAAGAACAGCAGCGGCGGCACCAGTAGCAGCATCTCGCAAATGCCAACTCGTTCCTAGGCAGGCTACGCTTTGTATCACCGCTTTCCATAAGAGGCACACAGCTGACAACCTTTTACGGAAACTGAGGAACATCATCGCAGAATGGCTTACCCCAATTTGACTCTCCTGGGGATTTGTGACATCGGACAACGCCACCAATATTGTGCGTGCATTACATCTGGGCAAATTCCAGCACGTCCCATGTTTTGCACATACATTGAATTTGGTGGTGCAGAATTATTTAAAAAACGACAGGGGCGTGCAAGAGATGCTGTCGGTGGCCCGAAGAATTGCGGGCCACTTTCTGCATTCAGCCACCGCGTGCCGAAGACTGGAGCACCACCAAACATTCCTGAACCTGCCCTGCCATCCTCTGAAGCAAGAGGTGGTAACGAGGTGGAATTCAACCCTCTATATGCTTCAGAGGATGGAGGAGCAGCAAAAGGCCATTCAAGCCTATACATCTACCCAAGATATAGACAAAGGAGGGGGAATGCACCTGACTCAAGCGCAGTGGAGAATGATTTCAACGTTGTGCAAGGTTCTGCAATCCTTTGAACTTGCCACACGTGAAGTCAGTTCAGACACTGCCAGCCTGAGTCAGGTCATTCCCCTCATCAGGCTTTTGCAGAAGAAGCTGGAGACATTGATGGAGGAGCTAAAACAGAGCGATTCCGCTAGGCATGTGGGACTTGTGGATGGAGCCCTTAATTCGCTTAACCAGGATTCAATCTGTTGAAATCAGAGCAATAAATTTTGGCCACCGTGCTCGATCCTAGATTTAAAACCTACATTGTATCTCTCTTTCCTGCAGACACAAGTCTGCAGAGGTTCAAAGACCTGCTGGTGAGAAAATTGTCAAGTCAAGCGGAACGTGACCCGTCAACAGCTCCTCCTTCACATTCTCCCGCAACTGGGGGTGCGAGGAAAAGGCTAAGAATTCCGAGCCCACCCGCTGGCGGTGATGCAGGGCAGTCTGGAGTGAGTGCTGACATCTGGTCCGGACTGAAGGACCTGGCAACGATTACTGACATGTCGTCTACTGTCACTGCATATGATTCTGTCACCTTTGAAAGAATGGTGGAGGATTATATGAGTGACCGCATCCAGGTAGGCACGTCAGACAGTCCGTATGTATACTGGCAGGAAAAAGAGGCAATTTGGAGGCCCTTGCACAAACTGGCTTTATTCTACCTAAGTTGCCCTCCCTCCAGTGTGTACTCCAAAAGAGTGTTTAGTGCGGCCGCTCACCTTGTCAGCAATCGGCGTACGAGGTTACTTCCAGAAAATGTGGAGAAGATGATGATCATCAAAATTAATTATAATCAATTCCTCCGTGGAGACATTCACCAGCAATTGCCTCCAGAAAGTACACAGGGATCTGAGATGGTGGATTCCAGTGGGGACGAATTAATAATCTGTGAGGAGGGCGATGTACACAGTGAAAGGGGTGAGGAATCGGAGGATGATGAGGTGAACATCTTGCCTCTGTAGAGCCAGTTTGTGCAAGGAGAGATTGATTGCTTCTTTTTTGGTGGGGGTCCAAACCAACCAGTCATTTCAGTCAGCCGTGTGGCAGACCCTGTTGCTGAAATGATGGGTTCGTCAATGTTTTTCTTTTCAATCTAAGCCCCTGCAGTTTTTTGTAAGAATCTGCTTCGCTATGATGATCAACAAGTCACAAGGGCAAACACTCAGGGCTGGAGGCGTAGATCTTAGGACCAGCTGCTACAAGCATGGCAAAGGTGTCACTATCATTGGTGACACCCAGAGAGGCAGCGAGGGAGATTGTAATGCAGTGCGCGCAGATAAGCAGCGCAATGGTAAAATGGAGGCATGGTCTCATAGGTAGGGGTGTGGCCTGTTGGCCTGAATCTCCATTTTGTTGCTCCGGGTATCCCGGGGGTTGAGTGCTGCACCCGGGGACTAGTGTGTGAGTGGTGCTGGCTCCTGCACAGTGACAGAAACTGGGTGTTGCACGTAATGTCACAGTGAAACACCCATATTCTGCCACTGAAGAGGAGCCGGCACTTTGGTATCACCCCCCTTGGCGGGTGACACTCGGGTGTGGGCCGCAACCCCGTTGTGATGCCACTGACCCATGGGAAGCTTTACGTGGCTTACCCATGTGTTAGTAGCCCCAAGCATCTTTTGTGTTAGTCCCTGAAGAAAAACTTCAAATATTTACAAATACATTTTGTAATCAATGGGCCTAATTCAGTAAGGATTGCAAATTCTGCTAAGTAACAGAATTTGCAATCCTTTGGTTCGCATGCTGGGGCCACCCAGCATGCCGCCTCCCTTCTTGACCACGCTGAAATTGCAGTCGCAGTGCAGTTCAGCGTGATCATAAAAAATGGGTTAGCCTCCTGTTGGTGTAGACTGTATGTGTGCGCAGGAAGCCGCCACCATTTTTGTGATCGCAGCTGCTGCATGTGATGTCATGCAACCGCTCTGACCACGCCTCCTGTTTCTCCGTTGCCGACCCCATTTTGAAGCCCTGCCCACGCACCGCTCCATCTCCGACTTGGAAATGGAGTGTTGCTGACCCCCCCCCCAGCACCGATTGACAGTCAGAGGCGATCGCATTAACTACGGGGTGCCGCAGAAAATGCAGGCGCATGCGTATGCTCTTAGCAATTTTTGCAGTTGGACTGCTTATTGCGATTGCAATCCAACCTGAATCAGGCTCTATTACCTATCACAATGCACTGCGGGTAGTACAAAATGGGGTTAATATAAGAGAAAACCCCCCAGAGCTGTGCTCCTTAACTGTCCCTGGTGGCTAGTGGAGCGGCTGCCCAGTAATCAGTGTCCACGCCAGTGCGCACATGGCCCGCCCCCTACAGCCACGCTGGATCACGGTATAGTGTGGGCACAGAAGTCCCTTACCTCCCTTTCATCAGCGGCCTCGTGATCCCGGAGGGCGGTGTGTGTGTGACTGACCTTAGGAAGAAACCGGAGCCTCCGCTGCAGTGACCCAGCAACCAGGGCGCGGGAGTATACTGCGCCGCTGGGAGTGATGGAGCTGCAGTAAAGATGTCTATTAGACCTAGCCTGCTGCAGCCCTTGTAGATTCTTATAAAAAAAAGTTCTTCTTTTCTTGTCAAAATTAATAGCTAAGAATAGGCTGCCTGAGGCAGCCCCCTCTTAAGTGGCCTGCTACTGAAGGCACCAACTACAAACTGAGCTCCCTGTTCATGGAAGCGAGGTTATAGAGGAGGGGGCGCTGAGCATCTTGGGAACAGTCAAAAGCGTTGAGCCTGTTGGTGCCTCAGATCAAGATC
Source organism: Pseudophryne corroboree (assembly GCF_028390025.1). Lineage (NCBI taxonomy): Eukaryota > Metazoa > Chordata > Amphibia > Anura > Myobatrachidae > Pseudophryne > Pseudophryne corroboree. Next base: position 18,006 of record NW_026970121.1, on the reverse strand, counting down.
CTACTCTACACCCCAATGTGAATCCTTGTGGAGTCCAGTGTACCCCACAGAAGAAATGAATGTGTCACACCCATTGGCAGCAACATTAGAATAGCTGCTGATGGGCACAATTGAGAAAGGAAGGGGGGAAAACATTTGAATCCAGCACATATATGTAATTTGAATATGTAATTTGTACCTTCCTACTTTAAAATGTAATGGATGAACCTCACCCTGTGAGAACTATCTTCATGATCAAGAGATCTCATACGCAAGAAAAGCATGTGCTGGGATAGGGCTGTGGAGGGCGGCTGCTCGGGCACACACCCGTCAAGTTAAGGAGATTCAACTGAGGAAGCACAAGGGAACTGCAGGGAGACCACATATTTTCAGATGAACATGAGAGGGCGGAAGGCTGCCTAATACTGAAGCACCCTCAAACATCAAACCATATGCAACAACTAGTACAAGCATTCCTGGGGAAAGGTCTGCAGCAGACGGATTTGCATACGGTGATGTCATCCAAGCAATGGGCATAGTTGGCTGCAACCCTCGTCTGCATATGAAAAGAGAAAATGGTCACGCAGGGCATGGCGGCCTTTGTGGGGTTGCGCTTGGATGACCCCTAGATCGCTTTATACACCCCCATCAGTGTGGGGCTCATGTTGGCCATGCCCAAGCCCCTGAAGCATTCAAGCTGATTTCTTGCAGCAGCTGGACCCAGTAACAGCTCCAGAGTTGCTCTACAAGACAAGTAAAAGGGTGTGAGCCCTGCAGCACCACCTGTAGTTTGCATACACACATATATAGGACAGCATCTCTTATATGCCCCAGGGGCAATAAAATAGTAGCCTTATCTAGGGTATCCGTCCATGCCGCTACAGCACTACACACCCAGGCCGACGCAATTGCCGGTCTGAGTAAGGTACCTGAATGTGTATAAATGGACTTCAGGGTAATCTCCTGTTTGCGGTCAGCAGACTCTTTGAGGGTAGCCGTATCCTGGGACGGGAGGGCTACCTTCTTGGATAAGCGTGTTAATGCTTTGTCCACCCAAGGGGAGGATTCCCATCGTAACCTATCCGTTGATGGGAAAGGGGAATCCTTTTGGAAATCTGCAGGAGATTCCCAAGCTTTTTCACATAACTCGTTCAGCTCGTGTGAGGGGGGAAAGGTTACCTCAGGCTTCTTTCCCTTGTACATATGTACCCTCTTGTCAGGGATAGGGGGCTCCTCTGTGATGTGCAAAACATCTTTTATTGCCATAATCATATATCAAATGTATTTTGCCAATTTTGGCTGTAACTTTGCATCATCGTAATCGACACTGGAGTCAGAATCCGTGTCGGTATCTGTGTCAACAATCTGGATAGTGGGCGCTTATGAGACCCTGACAGTCCCTGCGACATAGGATTAGGCATTGGTTGAGACCCTGACTGTCCCAAAGCTTCTGCCTTGTCTAATCTTTTGTGCAATGAGTTTACACTAGCATTTTAAACATTCCACATATCCATCCAATCAGGTGTCGGCGGAGACACCACGTTCATTTGCTCCCGCTCCTCTCTAATATAGCCTTCTTCCTCAGACATGTCGACACACGCGTACCGACACACCACACACACAGGGAATACTTTTACTGAAGACATTTCCCCCACAAGGCCCTTTGGAGAGACAGAGAGAGAGTATGCCAGCACATACCCCAGCGCTATATAACCCAGGAATAGCACAGTAACTTAATGTTTGAACAATCGGTGAGGGGGAACATCTTGAAACCCCAGTTTGTACCCTTGGGACACTATTTGTAAAACACACAAGTCCATGTCCAAATGAATCCAGAACTGACTGAAGAGTTTTAGACGTGCCCCCACTGGTGCGGGCTCCTGCAAGAGAGCCCCAGCGTCATGCAGTGGATTTGGCAGAAGCAGAGGATGATCTCTGCTCCTGCGATCTTGAAGAGGATGCAGACCTCTTCTCTCTTCTCCTTCCTCTACCTGCAAAGAAAGGGGAATCTTAACTTCTTGCATATCTATTGGGCCGAAATGACTGCATCAGATAATGATGCGTCTTCATCCGTTGGGAGGGAACATAGGGCAAGAAGGTTGACTTACCTGCGGGAGCTGCCGAGATCAAATTAACTAGGCAGTCACCAAACAAGGCTTCACCTTCATAGGGAAGAGACTCCCTTTCTTCTTGGAGTCAGCATCAGAATTCTCTTGGTGAATCCACAATGCCCTCCTATCCGACACTGCCATGAAATTGGCCCGTGAACTCAAGAGTCCTATATCCCTTGCAGTCTCACGTAAGTATGCTGCAGTGTCCTTGATATGATACAACGTAAGGAGTATCCCATCTCTCCAGGGTATCTATATCGGATGACAAGGTATTCGACCAATTCTTGAATACTACTACTCACCCATGCACATGTAATGGCAGGTCTAAGTAATGTACCCGTGGTTACATAACTAGAAATAATGTAGCTTCCTGCATACGATCCGCTGGATTTGTGACAGGGCCCCGTGCAGAACAGGGGGTGACTCCCACTTTATTCTGTCCGCGGCGGGAAATGAATAAACAACCAGAATCCTTTTGGGGATTTGAAACCATCTTGTCGAGCTGGCCCAGACTTTCTCAAACAGAGATGGAGGAACGTTACATCAGCTTTCATTATATATCTATATATACATACATATAGACCCCTTTGTCAGGAACAGCAGGGTCTTCAGTGATTTTAATATGTCCTTAATATCCACAATCATGTACTGAATGCTCCTTGCCAATATTGGATCTAATCAGGAAACATTATGGTCGACATAAGTATCAGTATCCGTGTCAGTATCAGTGTGTAGTAACTGGGCAAAATAACATTTTTGCGACCCAGCGGGGCCTGAGGGAAAAGAAACATAGCCATGAATATCACATCTATTCTCTACGTCTGTGTCTGGGACACAGATTTATCCAACCTTACTCTGATATTACTGAAACATTTACCAAGTCAGTTATTGGTGGTGCCAACAGGGCCACCATCATATGTCTGCATTCCTAATATAGTTTCCTCTTGGGAAAAACATTCAGCCACCGACATGTTGACACACATATACCAAGTACCCACAGACACACCGGCTTATGGGGGACAGACCGTCAGTAAATCTGTCAGAGGGACACAGAGGATTTTTCAGCTCACAATCCAGCGCCAAAAGTACACAGTCTGGGAAATAATAAACTCTATAGTGATAGACTTGTAATGCTCTAAAGATGTTCTGGTGAGGTGAGGAAGAAGCCCCGCCGCTGTAATGGCGCGTATCTGTCCCGCTCAGAAATAATTAATTACGCTAGTGGGGTAAGGACAGTGCCCAGGCACTAATGTCCACTTTTTCCAGCCTTTTGTGAGGAATTTATGCTGCCCAGGGTGCCCCCCCCCCCTGTGCCCTGCACCCTGCAGTGCCTGTGTTTGTGTGTGAGCATGGCGCGCAGCGTTCCGCTCGCTGCTCGGTACCTCAGAATGCCGTCACTGAAGAAGAAGTCTCTGTTCTTCTGCTACTCACCTGTCTTCTGGCTCTGTAAGGGGGTGACGGCAGGCTTCGGGAGTGTGCATCTAGGCGTACCCAGCGATCAGCACCCTCAGGAGCTAATGGTGTCCTGTCAGCCTGAAGCAGAGCCATTGAACTCACTAGAAGTTGGTCATACTTCTCTCCCCTAAGTCCCACGAAGCAGGGAGACTGTTGCCAGCAGCCTCCCTGAAAATAAAAAAAACTAACAAGTCTTTTCAGAGAAACTCAGTAGAGCTCCCCTGTAGTGCATCCAGTATCACTGCGCACAATACTAAAACTGGAGTCTGGAGGAGGGGCATAGAGGGAGGAGACAGTTCACACCCTTTGAAAGTCTTAAAGTGCCCATGTCTCCTGCGGATCCCGTCTATACCCCATGGTTCTTAATGTGACCCCAGCATCCTCTAGGACGTATGAGAAAACAAATAACGCACACACGAGGAGGAGAGAACTAAGGAAGCTATAAGGAGAAGAGGGGAGGGAGGGGGGGTTGAAAGGTAAGGTAGTAAAGGCATATTGGATAAACTACAACCTTATAGATATTCATTAATGTACCAGTAGTTAGAAGTAGAAGAGCTCTAACAGAAACCACAAAGCTTATCTAAAGCCACACCACACTGGATATGCCCAATCTCATTTGATTTTTGAAGCAAAGCAGTATTGGACTTTGTTAATACATGGATGGGAGACTGCTTGGTAGTATCAGATTCTTTAGGTGTTTTTAAACTACCAACACCATTTTCTTGGTACATTTAATTTTTACATGTATTCTTTTATGTACCAGAAGTTAGAAGTAGAAGAGCTGTAACAGAAACCACCAGCTCATCTACAGCCACAGCACACTGGATTTGCCCAATCTCTCCTGATCATGGAAGCTGAGCAGTGTTGGTCCTGGTTTTAGTACTTGGATGGGAGACCACAAGGAAATACCAGGAGCTGTGTGTATTTTTTCAATACTAACTAGAGATGAGCGCCTGAAATTTTTCGGGTTTTGTGTTTTGGTTTTGGGTTCGGTTCCGCGGCCGTGTTTTGGGTTCGAACGCGTTTTGGCAAAACCTCACCGAATTTTTTTTGTCGGATTCGGGTGTGTTTTGGATTCGGGTGTTTTTTTCAAAAAACACTAAAAAACAGCTTAAATCATAGAATTTGGGGGTCATTTTGATCCCAAAGTATTATTAACCTCAAAAACCATAATTTACACTCATTTTCAGTCTATTCTGAATACCTCACACCTCACAATATTATTTTTAGTCCTAAAATTTGCACCGAGGTCGCTGTGTGAGTAAGATAAGCGACCCTAGTGGCCGACACAAACACCGGGCCCATCTAGGAGTGGCACTGCAGTGTCACGCAGGATGTCCCTTCCAAAAAACCCTCCCCAAACAGCACATGACGCAAAGAAAAAAAGAGGCGCAATGAGGTAGCTGTGTGAGTAAGATTAGCGACCCTAGTGGCCGACACAAACACCGGGCCCATCTAGGAGTGGCACTGCAGTGTCACGCAGGATGGCCCTTCCAAAAAACCCTCCCCAAACAGCACATGACGCAAAGAAAAAAAGAGGCGCAATGAGGTAGCTGTGTGAGTAAGATTAGCGACCCTAGTGGCCGACACAAACACCGGGCCCATCTAGGAGTGGCACTGCAGTGTCACGCAGGATGTCCCTTCCAAAAAACCCTCCCCAAACAGCACATGACGCAAAGAAAAAAAGAGGCGCAATGAGGTAGCTGTGTGAGTAAGATTAGCGACCCTAGTGGCCGACACAAACACCGGGCCCATCTAGGAGTGGCACTGCAGTGTCACGCAGGATGTCCCTTCCAAAAAACCCTCCCCAAACAGCACATGACGCAAAGAAAAAAAGAGGCGCAATGAGGTAGCTGACTGTGTGAGTAAGATTAGCGACCCTAGTGGCCGACACAAACACCGGGCCCATCTAGGAGTGGCACTGCAGTGTCACGCAGGATGTCCCTTCCAAAAAACCCTCCCCAATCAGCACATGATGCAAAGAAAAAGAAAAGAAAAAAGAGGTGCAAGATGGAATTGTCCTTGGGCCCTCTCACCCACCCTTATGTTGTATAAACAAAACAGGACATGCACACTTTAACCAACCCATCATTTCAGTGACAGGGTCTGCCACACGACTGTGACTGATATGACGGGTTGGTTTGGACCCCCCCCAAAAAAGAAGCAATTAATCTCTCATTGCACAAACTGGCTCTACAGAGGCAAGATGTCCACCTCATCTTCACCCTCCGATATATCACCGTGTACATCCCCCTCCTCACAGATTATCAATTCGTCCCCACTGGAATCCACCATCTCAGCTCCCTGTGTACTTTGTGGAGGCAATTGCTGCTGGTCAATGTCTCCGCGGAGGAATTGATTATAATTCATTTTAATGAACATCATCTTCTCCACATTTTCTGGATGTAACCTCGTACGCCGATTGCTGACAAGGTGAGCGGCGGCACTAAACACTCTTTCGGAGTACACACTTGTGGGAGGGCAACTTAGGTAGAATAAAGCCAGTTTGTGCAAGGGCCTCCAAATTGCCTCTTTTTCCTGCCAGTATAAGTACGGACTGTGTGACGTGCCTACTTGGATGCGGTCACTCATATAATCCTCCACCATTCTATCAATGTTGAGAGAATCATATGCAGTGACAGTAGACGACATGTCCGTAATCGTTGTCAGGTCCTTCAGTCCGGACCAGATGTCAGCATCAGCAGTCGCTCCAGACTGCCCTGCATCACCGCCAGCGGGTGGGCTCGGAATTCTGAGCCTTTTCCTCGCACCCCCAGTTGCGGGAGAATGTGAAGGAGGAGATGTTGACAGGTCGCGTTCCGCTTGACTTGACAATTTTGTCACCAGCAGGTCTTTCAACCCCAGCAGACTTGTGTCTGCCGGAAAGAGAGATCCAAGGTAGGCTTTAAATCTAGGATCGAGCACGGTGGCCAAAATGTAGTGCTCTGATTTCAACAGATTGACCACCCGTGAATCCTTGTTAAGCGAATTAAGGGCTCCATCCACAAGTCCCACATGCCTAGCGGAATCGCTCCGTGTTAGCTCCTCCTTCAATGTCTCCAGCTTCTTCTGCAAAAGCCTGATGAGGGGAATGACCTGACTCAGGCTGGCAGTGTCTGAACTGACTTCACGTGTGGCAAGTTCAAAGGGCATCAGAACCTTGCACAACGTTGAAATCATTCTCCACTGCGCTTGAGACAGGTGCATTCCACCTACTATATCGTGCTCAATTGTATAGGCTTGAATGGCCTTTTGCTGCTCCTCCAACCTCTGAAGCATATAGAGGGTTGAATTCCACCTCGTTACCACTTCTTGCTTCAGATGATGGCAGGGCAGGTTCAGTAGTTTTTGGTGGTGCTTCAGTCTTCTGTACGTGGTGCCTGTACGCCGAAAGTGTCCCGCAATTCTTCTGGCCACCGACAGCATCTCTTGCACGCCCCTGTCGTTTTTTAAAAAATTCTGCACCACCAAATTCAAGGTATGTGCAAAACATGGGACGTGCTGGAATTTGCCCATATTTAATGCACACACAATATTGCTGGCGTTGTCCGATGCCACAAATCCACAGGAGAGTCCAATTGGGGTAAGCCATTCCGCGATGATCTTCCTCAGTTGCCGTAAGAGGTTTTCAGCTGTGTGCGTATTCTGGAAAGCGGTGATACAAAGCGTAGCCTGCCTAGGAAAGAGTTGGCGTTTGCGAGATGCTGCTACTGGTGCCGCCGCTGCTGTTCTTGCGGCGGGAGTCCATACATCTACCCAGTGGGCTGTCACAGTCATATAGTCCTGACCCTGCCCTGCTCCACTTGTCCACATGTCCGTGGTTAAGTGGACATTGGGTACAACTGCATTTTTTAGGACACTGGTGAGTCTTTTTCTGACGTCCATGTACATTCTCGGTATCGCCTGCCTAGAGAAGTGGAACCTAGATGGTATTTGGTAACGGGGGCACACTGCCTCAATAAATTGTCTAGTTCCCTGTGAACTAACGGCGGATACCGGACGCACGTCTAACACCAACATAGTTGTCAAGGCCTCAGTTATCCGCTTTGCAGTAGGATGACTGCTGTGATATTTCATCTTCCTCGCAAAGGACTGTTGAACAGTCAATTGCTTACTGGAAGTAGTACAAGTGGGCTTACGACTTCCCCTCTGGGATGACCATCGACTCCCAGCGGCAACAACAGCAGCGCCAGCAGCAGTAGGCGTTACACGCAAGGATGCATCGGAGGAATCCCAGGCAGGAGAGGACTCGTCAGAATTGCCAGTGACATGGCCTGCAGGACTATTGGCATTCCTGGGGAAGGAGGAAATTGACACTGAGGGAGTTGGTGGGGTGGTTTGCGTGAGCTTGGTTACAAGAGGAAGGGATTTACTGGTCAGTGGACTGCTTCCGCTGTCACCCAAAGTTTTTGAACTTGTCACTGACTTATTATGAATGCGCTGCAGGTGACGTATAAGGGAGGATGTTCCGAGGTGGTTAACGTCCTTACCCCTACTTATTACAGCTTGACAAAGGGAACACACGGCTTGACACCTGTTGTCCGCATTTCTGGTGAAATACCTCCACACCGAAGAGCTGATTTTTTTGGTATTTTCACCTGGCATGTCAACGGCCATATTCCTCCCACGGACAACAGGTGTCTCCCCGGGTGCCTGACTTAAACAAACCACCTCACCATCAGAATCCTCCTGGTCAATTTCCTCCCCAGCGCCAGCAACACCCATATCCTCCTCATCCTGGTGTACTTCAACACTGACATCTTCAATCTGACTATCAGGAACTGGACTGCGGGTGCTCCTTCCAGCACTTGCAGGGGGCGTGCAAATGGTGGAAGGCGCATGCTCTTCACGTCCAGTGTTGGGAAGGTCAGGCATCGCAACCGACACAATTGGACTCTCCTTGTGGATTTGGGATTTCGAAGAATGCACAGTTCTTTGCTGTGCTGCTTTTGCCAGCTTGAGTCTTTTCATTTTTCTAGCGAGAGGCTGAGTGCTTCCATCCTCATGTGAAGCTGAACCACTAGCCATGAACATAGGCCAGGGCCTCAGCCGTTCCTTGCCACTCCGTGTGGTAAATGGCATATTGGCAAGTTTACGCTTCTCCTCCGACAATTTTATTTTAGGTTTTGGAGTCCTTTTTTTTCTGATATTTGGTGTTTTGGATTTGACATGCTCTGTACTATGACATTGGGCATCGGCCTTGGCAGACGACGTTGCTGGCATTTCATCGTCTCGGCCATGACTAGTGGCAGCAGCTTCAGCACGAGGTGGAAGTGGATCTTGATCTTTCCCTAATTTTGGAACCTCAACATTTTTGTTCTCCATATTTTAATAGGCACAACTAAAAGGCACCTCAGGTAAACAATGGAGATGGATACTAGTATACAATTATGGACTGCCTGCCGACTGCAGACACAGAGGTAGCCACAGCCGTGAACTACCGTACTGTACTGTGTCTGCAGCTAATATAGACTGGTTGATAAAGAGAAGATGTCTATGTAACTATGTATGTATAAAGAAGACTGAAAAAAATCCACGGTTAGGTGGTATACAATTATGGACGGACTGCCTGCCGAGTGCAGACACAGAGGTAGCCACAGCCGTGAACTACCGTACTGTACTGTGTCTGCAGCTAATATAGACTGGTTGATAAAGAGAAGATGTCTATGTAACTATGTATGTATAAAGAAGAATGAAAAAAAACCACGGTTAGGTGGTATACAATTATGGACGGACTGCCTGCCGAGTGCAGACACAGAGGTAGCCACAGCCGTGAACTACCGTACTGTACTGTGTCTGCAGCTAATATAGACTGGTTGATAAAGAGAAGATGTCTATGTAACTATGTATGTATAAAGAAGAATGGAAAAAATCCACGGTTAGGTGGTATTACAATTATGGACGGACTGCCTGCCGAGTGCAGAGACACAGAGGTAGCCACAGCCGTGAACTACCGTACTGTGTCTGCTGCGACTGGATGATAAATGATATAAAAAATATATATATATCACTACTGCAGCCGGACAGGTATATATTATATATTATATAATGACGGACCTGCTGGACACTGTCTGTCAGCAGAATGAGTTTTATTTTTATAGAATAAAAAAAAAAAAACACACAAGTGAAGTCACACGACGAGTGTTTAACTTTTTCAGGCAATCACAATATAAGTATACTACTAACTATACTGGTGGTCAGTGTGGTCAGGTCACTGGTCAGTCACACTGGCAGTGGCACTCCTGCAGCAAAAGTGTGCACTGTTTAATTTTAATATAATATGTACTCCTGGCTCCTGCTATAACCTATAACTGGCACTGCAGTAGTGCTCCCCAGTCTCCCCCACAATTATAAGCTGTGTGAGCTGAGCAGTCAGACAGATATATAATATATATAGATGATGCAGCACACTGGCCTGAGCCTGAGCAGTGCACACAGATATGGTATGTGACTGACTGAGTCACTGTGTGTATCGCTTTTTTCAGGCAGAGAACGGATATATTAAATAAACTGCACTGTGTGTCTGGTGGTCACTCACTATATAATATATTATGTACTCCTGGCTCCTGCTATAACCTATAACTGGCACTGCAGTAGTGCTCCCCAGTCTCCCCCACAATTATAAGCTGTGTGAGCTGAGCAGTCAGACAGATATATATAATATTATATATAGATAATAGATGATGCAGCACACTGGCCTGAGCCTGAGCAGTGCACACAGATATGGTATGTGACTGACTGAGTCACTGTGTGTATCGCTTTTTTCAGGCAGAGAACGGATATATTAAATAAACTGCACTGTGTGTCTGGTGGTCACTCACTATATAATATATTATGTACTCCTGGCTCCTGCTATAACCTATAACTGGCACTGCAGTAGTGCTCCCCAGTCTCCCCCACAATTATAAGCTGTGTGAGCTGAGCAGTCAGACAGATATATATAATATTATATATAGATAATAGATGATGCAGCACACTGGCCTGAGCCTGAGCAGTGCACACAGATATGGTATGTGACTGACTGAGTCACTGTGTGTATCGCTTTTTTCAGGCAGAGAACGGATATATTAAATAAACTGCACTGTGTGTCTGGTGGTCACTCACTATATAATATATTATGTACTCCTGGCTCCTGCTATAACCTATAACTGGCACTGCAGTAGTGCTCCCCAGTCTCCCCCACAATTATAAGCTGTGTGAGCTGAGCAGTCAGACAGATATATATAATATTATATATAGATAATAGATGATGCAGCACACTGGCCTGAGCCTGAGCAGTGCACACAGATATGGTATGTGACTGAGTCACTGTGTGCTGTGTATCGCTTTTTTCAGGCAGAGAACGGATTATAAAGTAAACTGCACTGTCCTCACTAGTAAACTCTCTCCACTCAGTCTCTACACTTCTACAGTAACAGTACTCCTCCTAGTCAGCTCCAGTAAATCTCTCTCAGTCTCTTATAATCTAAATGGAGAGGACGCCAGCCACGTCCTCTCCCTATCAATCTCAATGCACGTGTGAAAATGGCGGCGACGCGCGGCTCCTTATATAGAATCCGAGTCTCGCGATAGAATCCGAGCCTCGCGAGAATCCGACAGCGTCATGATGACGTTCGGGCGCGCTCGGGTTAACCGAGCAAGGCGGGAAGATCCGAGTCTGCTCGGACCCGTGAAAAAAACCATGAAGTTCTGGCGGGTTCGGATTCAGAGAAACCGAACCCGCTCATCTCTAATACTAACACCGTTCTCTTGATGCATTCCATTTTGAAACATTGGGGCAGATCTATTAAGCCTGGTGAACTGATAAAGTGCAAGGTGATAAAGTACCAGCCAGTCAGCTCCTAACTGTCATTTTTCAAACCCAGCCTGTGACATGGCAATTAGGAGCTGATTGGCTGGTACTTTATCACCATGCAAATTATCATTTCACCAGGTTTAATAAATCGGCTGCTTACTCATTTATGTACGAGTAGTTAGAAGTAGAAGAACTCTAACAGAAACCACTAAGCTCATCTACAGCCACACCACACTGTATATGCCCAATATCACCTGATTTTAGGCCTGGTTTGTTCTTGGATGTGAGACCACCTGGGAATACCAGGTGCTGTAGGTAGTTTTATACTACCAACACCGTTCTCTTGATGCATTATATTTTGAAACTTATTCATTGATGTACCAGTAGTTAGAAGTAGAAGTTAGAAACAGCAAAAATCATCTACAGCCGCATCACACTGGATATGTCCAATCTCATCTGATGTTGGAAGCTAAGCAGTGTTGTGCCTGGTTAGTTTTTGGATTTCAGGTCCTGCCTTCTGGTTTGGCCACGGCACCTCGGAAATTCACCAAGGTCATGGCCGTGATGACGACCCTTCACCATCGGTGGACCAGGGAGGAATCTCTCCTCCCGATAAACATTCTGGAATTGCGGGCAGTGTTCAATTCATTGACACTGGCCCTGCCTCTAGTACAGAACAGGCCTGTTCAAGTACAATCGGACAACGACACCACGGTAGTGTACACAAATCATCAAGGCGGCACTCGAAATTGCATGGCAAAGCTGGAAGTATCAAAAATCCTCAGTTGGGTAGAACGTCATCTGCCAGCAATATCGGCAGTGTTCATTCCCGGAGTCCTCAACTGGGAAGCGGATTTCCTCAGTCGTCAGTACGTTCACGCTGGAGAGTGGAGAGGCCGCAGCAGAAATGTCTGCACTGGTGTCAGTAGGTGACTGAGGCAGGGATGACTGGGAGATAGTGGGTGACTGAAGCATGTATGACTGGGAGATAGTGGGTGACTGAGGCCGGGGTGACTGGGAGATAGTCAGTGACTAAGGCAGGGGTGATAGGGATATAGTGGATGACTGTGGCAGGGGTGACAGGGACAGTAGGAGACTGAGGCAGGGGTGACAGGGATAGTGGGTGACTGAGGCAGGGGTGATAGGGTGACAGTGGGTGACTGAGGCAGAGGTGACAGGGATAGTGGGTGACTGAGGTAGGGGTGATATGGAGATAGTGGTTGACTGAGGCAGGGGTGACAGAGATAGTGGGTGACTAAAGCAGGGGTGACTGGTATAGTGGGTGACTGAGGCAGGGGTCGCAGGTATAGTGGTTAACTGAGGCAGCGGTGACTGGGAGATAGTGGGTAACTGGGGCAGGGGTGACAGGGAAAGTGTGTGACTCAGGCAGGGGTGATAGGGAGATAGTGGGCAGCAGATCACTGCCTCGCTGACAGCAGCACATCCCTGCTTCACTGACAGCAGCACATCCCTGCCTCATTGACAGCAGCACATACCTGCCTCACTTATAGCAGCACATCCCTGCCTCACTGGCAGCAGCAGATCCCTGCCTCACTGGCAGCAGCAGATCACTGCTTCACTGACAGCAGCACATCCCTGCCTCACTGGCAGCAGCAGATCCCTGCCTTACTGACAGCTGTATTCAGACCTGATCTCTGCTGTGCATATTCACACAACAGGAGATCAGGTCTGAAGTGTGTGTGTGTGTGCTGGTGCCGCAGTGCACCTGCACATGCCAGAGATGCGATCAGCATCTCTGCCCAGTGAGCGCCTCTGCCAACACATACTTATCTTGCATATGAGATCTCTTGATCATGAAGATAGTTCTCACAGGGTGAGGTTCATCCATTACATTTTAAAGTAGGAAGGTACAAATTACATATTCAAATTACATATATGTGCTGGATTCAAATGTTTTCCCCCCTTCCTTTCTCAATTGTGCCCATCAGCAGCTATTCTAATGTTGCTGCCAATGGGTGTGACACATTCATTTCTTCTGTGGGGTACACTGGACTCCACAAGGATTCACATTGTGGTGTAGAGTAGGATCTTGATCTGAGGCACCAACAGGCTCAAAGCTTTTGACTGTTCCCAAGATGCTCAGCGCCCCCTGCTCTATAACCTCGCTTCCATGAACAGGGAGCTCAGTTTGTAGTTGGTGCCTTCAGTAGCAGGACACTTAACAGGGGGCTGCCTCAGGCAGCCTATACTTAGCTATTAATTTTGACAAGAAAAGAAGAACTTTTTTTATAAGAATGTACAAGGGCTGCAGCAGGCTAGGTCTAATAGACATCTTTACTGCAGCTCCGTCACTCCCAGCGGCGCAGTATACTCCCGTGCCCTGGTTGCTGGGTCACTGCAGCGGAGGCTCCGGTTTCTTCCTAAGGTCAGTCACACACACACCGCCCTCCGGGATCACGAGGCCGCTGATGAAAGGGAGGTAAGGGGCTTCTGTGCCCACACTATACCGTGATCCAGCATGGCTGTAGGGGGCGGGCCGTGTGCGCACTGGCGTGGACACTGATTACTGGGCAGCCGCTCCACTAGCCACCAGGGACAGTTAAGGAGCACAGCTCTGGGGGGTTTTCTCCTATATTAACCCCATTTTGTACTACCTGCAGTGCATTGTGATAGGTAATAGAGCCTGATTCAGGTTGGATTGCAATCACAATAAGCAATCCAACTGCAAAAATTGCTAAGAGCATACGCATGCGCCTGCATTTTCTGTGACTGTCAATCGGTGCGGGGGGGGGTCAGCAACACTCCATTTCAAAGTCGGAGATGGAGCGGTGCGGGGGCAGGGCTTCAACGGAGAAACAGGAGGCGTGGTCAGAGCGGCTGCATGACATCACATGCAGCCGTTGCGATCACAAAAATGGTGGCGGCTTCCTGCGCACACGTACAGTCTGCACCAACAGGAGGCTAACCCATTTTTTATGATCACGCTGAACTGCACTGAGACTGCAATTTCAGCGTGGTCAAGAAGGGAGGCGGCATGCTGGGTGGCCATGCCCTGTGATGGGTGGCCCCAGCATGCGAACCAAAGGATTGCAAATTCTGTTACTTAGCAGAATTTGCAATCCTTACTGAATTAGGCCATTGATTACAAAATTGTAAACAATATTTGAAGTTTTTCTTCAGGGACTAACACAAAAGATGCTTGGGGCTACTAACACATGGGTAAGCCACGTAAAGCTTCCCATGGGTCAGTGGCATCACAACGGGGTTGCGGCACACACCCGAGTGTCACCCGCCAAGTGGGGTGACACCAAAGTGCCGGCTCTTCTTCAGTGACAGAATATGGGTGTTTCACTGTGACATTACGTGCAACACCCAGTTTCTGTCACTGTGCAGGAGCCAGCACCACTCACACACTAGTCCCCGGGTACAGCCCCCAACCCCCGGGATACCCGCAGCAACAAAATGGTGATTCAGGCCACGCCCCTACCTATGAGACCATGCCTCCTTTTTACCATTGCGCTGCTTATCTGCGCGCACTGCATTACAATCTCCCTCGCCGCCTCTCTGGGTGTCACCAGTGATAGTGACACCTCTGCCATGCTTGTAGCAGCTGGTCCTAAGATCTACGCCTCCAGCCCTGAGTGTTTTCCCTTGTGACTTGTTGATCATCATAGCGAAGCAGATGCTTACAGAAAACTGCAGGGGTTTAGATTGAAAAGAAAAACATTGACGAACCCATCATTTCAGCGACAGGGTCTGCCACACGACTGACTGAAATGACTGGTTGGTTTGGGCCCCCACCAAAAAAGAATCAATCTCTCCTTGCACAAACTGGCTCTACAGAGGCAAGATGTCCACCTCATCATCCTCCGATTCCTCACCCCTTTCACTGTGTACATCCCCCTCCTCACAGATTATTAATTCGTCCCCACTGGAATCCACCATCTCAGATCCCTGTGTACTTTCTGGAGGCAATTGCTGGTGAATGTCTCCACGGAGGAATTGATTATAATTAATTTTGATGATCATCATCTTCTCCACATTTTCTGGAAGTAACCTCGTACGCCGATTGCTGACAAGGTGAGCGGCCGCACTAAACACTCTTTCGGAGTACACACTGGAGGGAGGGCAACTTAGGTAGAATAAAGCCAGTTTGTGCAAGGGCCTCCAAATTGCCTCTTTTTCTCCACCATTCTTTCAAAGGTGACAGAATCATATGCAGTGACAGTAGACGACATGTCAGTAATCGTTGCAAGGTCCTTCAGTCTGGACCAGATGTCAGCACTCACTCCAGACTGCCCTGCATCACCGCCAGCGGGTGGGCTCGGAATTCTTAGCCTTTTCCTCGCACCCCCAGTTGCGGGAGAATGTGAAGGAGGAGCTGTTGACGGGTCACGTTCCGCTTGACTTGACAATTTTCTCACCAGCAGGTCTTTGAACCTCTGCAGACTTGTGTCTGCCGAAAAGAGAGATACAATGTAGGTTTTAAATCTAGGATCGAGCACGGCGGCCAAAATGTAGTGCTCTGATTTCAACAGATTGAATCCTGGTTAAGCAAATTAAGGGCTCCATCCACAAGTCCCACATGCCTAGTTGAATCGCTCTGTTTTAGCTCCTCCTTCAATGTCTCCAGCTTCTTCTGCAAAAGCCTGATGAGGGGAATGACCTGACTCAGGCTGGCAGTGTCTGAACTGACTTCACGTGTGGAAAGTTCAAAGGGTTGCAGAACCTTGCACAACGTTGAAATCATTCTCCACTGCGCTTGAGTCAGGTGCATTCCCCCTCCTTTGCCTATATCGTGGGCAGATGTATAGGCTTGAATGGCCTTTTGCTGCTCCTCCATCCTCTGAAGCATATAGAGGGTTGAATTCCACCTCGTTACCACCTCTTGCTTCAGATGATGGTAGGGCAGGTTCAGGAATGTTTGGTGGTGCTCCAGTCTTCGGCATGCGGTGGCTGAAGGCAGAAAGTGGCCCGCAATTCTTCGGGCCACCGACAACATCTCTTGCACGCCCCTGTCGTTTTTTAAATAATTCTGCACCACCAAGTTCAATGTATGTGCAAAACATGGGACGTGCTGGAATTTGCCCAGATGTAATGCACGCACAATATTGGTGGCGTTGTCCGATGTCACAAATCCCCAGGAGAGTTCAATTGGGGTAAGCCATTCTGCGATGATGTTCCTCAGTTTCCGTAAGAGGTTGTCAGCTGTGTGCCTCTTATGGAAAGCGGTGATACAAAGCGTAGCCTGCCTAGGAACGAGTTGGCAATTGCGAGATGCTGCTACTGGTGCCGCCGCTGCTGTTCTTGCTGTGGGAGGCAATACATCTACCCAGTGGGCTGTCACAGTCATATAGTCCTGAGTCTGCCCTGCTCCACTTAACCACAGACAAGTGGACATTGGGTACAACTGCATTTTTTAGGACACTGGTGACTCTTTTTCTGAGGTCTGTGTACATTTTCGGTATCGCCTGCCTAGAGAAATGGAACCTAGAGGGTATTTGGTACCGGGGACAAAGTACCTCAATCAAGTCTCTAGTTGCCTCTAAATTAACGATGGATACCGGAACCACGTTTCTCACCACCCAGACCTGAGTTATCCGCTTTGCAGCAGGATGACTGCTGTGATATTTCATCTTCCTCGCAAAGGACTGTTGGACAGTCAATTGCTTACTGGAAGAAGTACAAGTGGTCTTCCGACTTCCCCTCTGGGATGACGATCGACTCCCAGCAGCAACAACAGCAGCGCCAGCAGCAGTAGGCGTTACACTCAAGGATGCATCGGAGGAATCCCAGGCAGGAGAGGACTCGTCAGACTTGCCAGTGACATGGCCTGCAGGACTATTGGCTCTCCTGTCTAAGGAGGAAATTGACACTGAGGGAGTTGGTGGTGTGGTTTGCAGGAGCTTGGTTACAAGAGGAAGGGATTTAGTGGTTAGTGGACTGCTTCCGCTGTCATCCAAAGTTTTTGAACTTGTCACTGACTTATGATGAATGCGCTGCAGGTGACGTATAAGGGAGGATGTTCCGAGGTGGTTAACGTCCTTATCCCTACTTATTACAGCTTGACAAAGGCAACACACGGCTTGACACCTGTTGTCCGCATTTGTGTACAGGATGCATACCTTCATGTCCCCATTTATCCACCTCATCAGGCGTAACTCAGATTTGCGGTACAGGACTGTCATTGCCAATTTCAGACGTTGCTGTTTGGTCTCTCCATGGCCCTGA
Source organism: Pseudophryne corroboree (assembly GCF_028390025.1). Classification (NCBI taxonomy): domain Eukaryota; kingdom Metazoa; phylum Chordata; class Amphibia; order Anura; family Myobatrachidae; genus Pseudophryne; species Pseudophryne corroboree. The sequence goes on along the minus strand of NW_026970121.1, from coordinate 474 downwards.
GAATTTTCACCAAGGTAATGGCGGAAATGATGGTGCTCCTGTGCAAGCAAGGTGTCACAATTATCCCGTACTTGGGCGATCTCATAAAAGCGAGATCAAGAGAGCAGTTGCTGAACAGCGTATCACTTTCACTGAAAGTGTTACAGCAACACGGCTGGATTTTCAATATCCCAAAGTCGCAGTTGATTCCTACTACTCGTCTGTCTTTCTTGGGCATGATTCTGGACACAGACCAGAAGAGGGTTTATCTCCTGATAGAAAAGGCCCAGGAACTCATGACTCTTGTCAGGAACCTATTGAAACCAAAACAGGTGTCAGTGCATCACTGCACTCGAGTCCTGGGAAAGATGGTGGCATCATACGAGGCCATTCCATTCGGCAGGTTCCATGCGAGGACTTTCCAATGGGACCTACTGGACAAGTGGTCCGGGTCACATTTACAGATGCATTGGTTGATCACCCTGTCCCCCAGGG